>NC_028640.1:43510839-43548573 GCF_001406875.1 Solanum pennellii | reverse complement strand
ATATATATATATATATATATATATATATATATATATACACACACACATATACACCACATGTATATATACATATATATTTGTATGTATGTATGAATGTATATATATATATAAAAAAAAATTCAGTCACTTCTCTTATATATAAAATTCAATCACTCTCTTCTAACGAAAACCAATATTTAGAAATACACCTCTCCTTATTTTAAAACTGGCAGATATAAATGGTGCAACAAAATATTCCTAGCTACTGTAATCTAATTAGTATAACTAGTCTCTCCAGGTTTATGTTTTATATGTTGTGCAGGAAGTTGGTGTTTTATCCAAATGGAAACAAAAGCAAGAATAGAGTAGGGAAGCATGTTTCTGTGTATCAGATTATAGCGAATGCAACCCCACTAGCACCTACAGGTTGAGAGGTGGATGTTGGTTTTCGATTGTTCATGCTTGATCACAACAATGATGACTACTTCGTCCTCCAAGGTTTGTTCCTACATCTACCTAATTTCTTTTTTTACACATAATAAAGGAGAAAGAATCAAGTCTTCTTTGTTACAACGACAATACATTTAGTGGAAAGGGAAGATGATTCCGGGTTATGAAGGTGGAATGGGGATTTGATTGATTCTTATGTCAAGAAGCTTTTACCAATCCAGAAAATGGTATGTTGTAGATTACACTTGTGTCTTAGGAGCAGAGGTATATGTCCGTCAAGAAAAATTTCTAGGTAGACAAGACTGTCTTTCCTTTGTGAAAAACCCCATTAGCTATAAGCACACCTGAAAGATTGACCAATTCTCTATTTTTACTGCAGATTGTGTATACTCTAATACCTTCGTGGTAGCAAAACATAAATAGTACAATCACGTGCAACAAAGTCAGGATTGGAGTCCTTTGACCTTCTACAATGTCAGGCCAGGTTAACTTCTTCAATTTGATTATTTTTATTTCTGAAGTATCCTTATTTCTCATCCAAATTATTGAATCAGATAGCATTTCACTGCTAAAACTTTCTTGAGAAACATTGAGAATTTTTATCATAGTTTTCTTAAGATATGTTTAGAGTCAATCCAAATGAGACTTGAAAGAGTGTTACCTACTTGATACACGATTATTTCAAAGAATGGTGTAGACTACGAATTGCTGGAGATTTGTATCACTAATTGCGACATTCATATGTTCCATCAAATAAGACTGTTTATGTATAGCATTTTCTTGTCAATGGTTGCGGAGGTGCTTTTTTGCACCCTACACACGTCTTCTAGAATTTCAAAGAGAGATATGAAATATTATACGAGACCAAAGCTGCTTACCCAACTTTTAAATGTTCAAGCAGGGTCAGGAGTTTAAAATGTCATTTTTGAAGGTTTTCAATAACATAATACCAAAAGAAAAGTTTCTAGTCGGATATATTATTCAACTGCTTACATGCTTATTAACATTTGCATATTGTATTGGGTAATATGTGTTAATTTTTTGCCTTTGTGAGCACAATATAGTATTTCACTTTTTAATGAACCTAAGTTGTATTTCTGCTGGGCAAGAATGAGTAATCATTTCCCATCTACTTCTAGTGTTTTCTAGATCACATTTTAAAGGATGAAGCCTTTTCGAGTCGCTTGGGAACCTTCTTTATCATAGTGTGGAATTGATTATGTGTATGCTGGGATGCTGATATGTATCAGTAGATGGTGCTATATTATTTTTAATAATCGCAATAGTCTTTGTGCCTTCTAAGGTGCCTTGAAATATCAATTACTAATTTGGATTCGTCATGTGTCCGCACACTTATTGTTGCCTTAATTCTCATTCTATTGATGAAATTAGGTATTGATATATCCATTCGGCTAAAATTACTTAAAAATTCAGGGGAGATTTTGTTTATTTTCTTGAATATATGATTGAATTGATCTGTCTCCTATTTAGTCATGTACATTCTCGTTGTACTGATTCTAGAATAGCACTTAAAAGTTCTCAGCTAATGCATGGGACAAATTAAAACTTACTAAAAATATCCTCTCACTGGCATGTTCAATCTTTTAGATATAATGCATCTATAGTAGAACATGCAAGCAAATAATTAATCTTTTTTACATCAGAATGATAGTATACCTTTTAACTCTTTGTTTGTTCTTTGATAGATGGCTTCTCTGGCAACTAGTAAAATGGAATTTCTGAACTCAACCCTCATTTCCTGTTTCTTTAAATCTTATTGCTTTTAGTTGAACAATCTATTTTTGTAATCCAGGTTATTACACTTTATATCAATGGTACAATTCTGTGGAGAGTGAGCATTTTCATGATCCAATTGCCTTAGGGAATATATTGAACAATGGACATTTTGTCTTTATCCATCATGTATTAAGTATTACATGTCCGTTTTTTACGTTCATGAGCTAAGAAATCATATGATAGAGGATGTTGCTCCATGAAGGTGAGGCGACCAGATAATGGCAACAAAAATTGAGCTAAGTTTAATTTCAGGTAACACTCTGTTCATATAAGATCACTGACCTCATCCTTTTTCTCGACATTTTGTATTGATTTGATTCTTAAGATTAGTTGGATGTGGCTATCATGTTCCAGTGAGTGTTGTGACATCTCTACCGGAATAGAGTGTCATGAGATCTCTATTGGATATATGTACGAACATGGTTATGAGGTTCAATCAATGAATAATTCTTGTGCATTAATCAGTGGAAATAGAATATGGGTGATGAGAGAGATGCGCTATTACATTAATGTAATAGATATTAGCTTGTAGTTATTTGTAGAGGTTGCATAACTTGTTGCTCGACTATTGGTAATGCCCTTTACATCAATTTGTCATAACCATCAATTCCCATTCTTTATTCCAACATCATAGGATTGTTCATTCTTATTGCCTCTTCATGTCCCTTTAGATATTTTGTTAGTCGGAAATAAACTACCACATTAGCATCCCTTAAACTTCTGTTTTATTCAGTTCATGTAGCCTTTTAATCTATTCCTGCATCCTTACCTTCTTTATCTCTTGGTAGATTTAAATTCATGACTAGAAAAAATGATTTTTTGTATATCGAAGTCCTTGATATTCCTTGAATGCCCGAATGGCCTGGTTATCATCACAACTTTGTATGTATTCTTGTCATTTTTTCTTTTCAACTCTGAATAGGATATATCTCATACATATTCCTCTTGAATGGTTTTACCCTTAACCAATTTTCTGTTTTTTGGGAATAAAAATTAGGCAGGGGAATTAATAGTTTGTTGTATTAATTGATTTTGCTGCCTTTTGGCATAAAGGCACACCAGATCATAAATTGTTCTAAAAAATTAGAGTCAAATTTGTATGCTATACACAATTTGATTTTTTTTGGAGGAGTGGCCCTATGTAAGAAATTGTTAGGTAGTGGAGCCTGATTAATTTTAGGTTTTCTAATTTATTCTCTATTTTAGATTTTCCTATTTATTCTCTATTTTAGGCTTTCCTATTTATTCTATATTTATTCTCTGTAACCAAAAATACTCTGATTTATTAATATAAATATACCTCACCGCCGTGGAAGTTTACTCACGGGGTGTTACCACGAAATACTGGGTTTTCTCTTTCTCTCTCAAGATCTCTCATCTCTTTCTCTTGAAAGTTCTTGTGTTCTTCATTCATCTAGTGTGTGTGCGTGAATTCGATCCTAACAACTGGTATCAGAGCTAAGGAGATTCAACACAATCACTGAAAATGGATAGTTCAAAGCTTGAAATCGAGAAGTTTGATGGATCCGATTTCAGTTTCTGGAAGATGCAGATCGAAGATTATCTGTACCAGAAATATCTTCACGAACCGTTGACCGGGGTGAAGCCGAAATCCATGACGGAGGAGAAGTGGAAACTCAAGGATCGCCAAGCTCTAGGGTTGATCCGGTTGACTTTGTCAAGAAACGTGGCGTTCAACATCGTGAAGGAGAAGACTACGTCCGGTCTGTTGAAGGCACTGTCAAACATGTATGAAAAACCATCGGCTATGAACAAGGTATATTTAATGTGTAGATTGTTCAATTTACAGATGTCTGAGAATGGATCCGTTTCTGATCATATAAATGAGTTCAATATAATTGTGAGTCAACTCAATTCTGTGGATATTAATTTCGAAGATGAAATTAAGGCGTTGATTTTGATGTCATCTCTGCCCGAGTCTTGGGATACTGTTGTTGCTGCGATTAGCAGTTCCCGTGGATCTGAAAAACTGAAGTTTGATGAAATCCGTGATGTTGTTCTTAGCGAAAGTATTCGCAAACGAGAAGTGGGAGATTCATCGGGTAGTGCTTTCAGAGTTGATCGAAGGGGGAGAAGTAAGACGAAAGGCCAAACTCAACATAGTCGATCAAAATCAAAGAATCGAGGAAAATCACTGAACAAATCAAACGTGACTTGTTGGAACTGTGGAGAAAAAGGACACTTTCGGACGAACTTTACAAAGCAAAAGAAGAAACAGAATCAGAAATTTGGAGATGACAATGATTCTGTAAATTCAGCAGAGGACATTGGGGATCCTCTAATCCTTAGTGTGAACAGCCCGGTTGAATCATGGATTTTGGATTCTGGTGCATCTTTCCATTCGTCTCCAAGCAAGGAGTTGTTTCAAAATTTCAAATCTGGAAATTTTGGAAAAGTATATCTTGCTGACAATAAAGCCTTAGAGATTGAAGGAAAGGGGGGTGTTTGCATAAATACCACCTCGGGAAACCAGTGGACATTGGAGGATGTAAGATATATTCCTGGGATCAAGAAAAATCTGATCTCTGTTGGTCAGTTGGATAGCACGGGATATGCAGCAGAGTTTGGGAAAGGTTCGTGGAAGATCGTGAAAGGTGCTATGGTAGTAGCTCGTGGCACCAAATCTGGAACCTTGTACACCACTGCAGGGTGTATAAACATGGACGTTGTTGCTGAAGGTGCTTCCGGTTCATGTCTATGGCACAAAAGACTTGGACACATGAGTACTAAAGGAATGAAGATGCTGGTTGCAAAAGGAGCATTAGAGGGTCTGAAGTCTGTTGATATGGGTCTTTGCGAGAGCTGTGTTATGGGCAAACAGAAAGGAGTAAGCTTCACAAAGACTCCTAGAGATCCAAAGAAAGTGCGGTTGGAAATGATCCATACAGATGTTTGGTGACCATCTCCAGTATCATCACTTGGAGGATCCAGACTCTATGTTACCTTCATTGATGATTTCAGCAGGAAGGTATGGGTTTACTTCTTGAAGCATAAGTTAGATGTGTTTGCAACTTTCAAGAAGTGGAAAGCTGAAGTTGAGAATCAGACCGGTTTGAAAGTCAAATGCCTAAGGTCTGACAATGGAGGAGAGTATGACAAATCAGAGTTCAAGGCATTCTGTGCAGCTGAGGGAATCAGTTGATGAGAAAGTTCCTGGTAAGGCAAGGCAGAATGGAATTGCTGAGAGGATGAACAGAACATTGAATGAGCTTGCAAGGAGTATGAGGATACACTGTGGGCTGCCCAAAACACTTTGGGCGGATGCTGTGAGCACAGCTGCATACTTGATCAACAGGGGACCATCAGTTCCTTTAGGGTTCAAGATTCCAGAGGAGGTGTGGATAGGAAAAGAACTCAAGTACTCACACTTGAGGACTTTTGGTTGCACTGCTTATGTTCATGTTGATCCACAAAAGAGAGATAAGCTTGACGCCAAGGCTGTGAAGTGTTACTTCATAGGATATGGTTCTGATTTGTTTGGTTACAGGTTTTGGGATGACAAGAACAGAAAGATCCTGAGACATTGTGACGTGATATTAGATGAGTCTGTCCTTTACAAGGACAGAGACCAGAAGGTTCTAGAGATTACAAAGCAAGTGGGAGTTGAGGTTGAGTTGGAGAAGAGTAACCCCAGAGATGTCGAAGCAGATACTCAACCAACTCCTACTGAAGAATCTGAAGTGGAGCAAGTTACACCTGAGCAGGTGTTAAGGAGATCATCCAGATCCATCAGGGCACCAGATAGGTATTCACCTTCATTACACTATCTATTGCTGACTGATGAGGGGGAACCAGAGTCTTTTGATGAGGCCCTACAGGTGGAGGATTCGATCAAGTGGGAGCAAGCCATGGATGATGAGATGAGGTCACTTGAGAAGAACGACACATGGGTGTTGACTGAGTTACCTGCAGAGAAGAGAGCTTTGCTGAACAAGTGGGTGTTCAGAATCAAGACTGAACCAGATGGCAAAAGAAGGTTCAAGGCTCGTTTAGTGGTTAAAGGATATTCACAAAGGAAAGGTATTGATTATGCTGAAATATTCTCTCCTGTTGTGAAGTTAACCTCTATTCGAATTCTGTTGAGTATTGTTGCATCGGAGAATTTGCATCTAGAGCAAATGGATGTAAAAACAGCGTTTTTACATGGAGATCTGGACAAAGAGATCTATATGCAGCAACCGGAAGGATTTGTGGTTCCAGGCAAGGAACACATGGTGTGCAAGCTCACCAGGAGCTTGTATGGACTAAAGCAAGCACCAAGGCAGTGGTACAAGAAGTTTGACTCCTTCATGACCAAGAGTGGATTCTGCAAAGCTGAAAAGGATCCTTGTTGTTACTTCAAGAAATACACTGATTCATATGTCTTTCTACTCTTGTATGTGGATGATATGTTGATTGCAGGATCTAGTATGAGGGAGATTAACAATCTGAAGACAAGGTTGTCTGCAGCGTTTGAGATGAAAGATTTGGGTCCAGCAAAGCAGATTTTGGGGATGAAGATTTCTCGGGATAGATCTGCTGGCACTTTAAATCTATCTCAGGAGTTGTACATTGAGAAGGTGCTGAGCAGATTCAGGGTTAATGATGCTAAACCCAGGACTACTCCATTGGCAAATCACTTTAAATTGTCAAAGGAGCAGTCACCCAAGACTGCCGAGGAGCGTGATCACATGGCACTTGTTCCATATGCTTCAGCAGTTGGTAGTTTGATGTATGCTATGGTCTGCACTAGACCTGATATAGCACATGCAGTGGGAGTTGTTAGCAGGTACATGGCGAACCCTGGGAAAGAGCATTGGGAAGCTGTGAAGTGGCTTCTGAGATATCTGAGAGGTACATCCAGTACTTCACTTTGTTTTGGCAAAGGCAAGGTGACTCTACAGGGTTTTGTGGATGCTGATCTTGGTGGGGATGTTGACTCGAGCAAGAGTACATCCGGGTACATTTACACCATAGGTGGAACAGCAGTGAGTTGGATGTCCAGGCTTCAGAAGTGTGTTTCTCTTTCATCTACTGAAGCTGAGTATGTGGCAATAGCTGAAGCTGGGAAAGAGATGATATGGCTGGCAGATTATCTTGAGGAATTGGGCAAGAAGCAGAGCGAGAAGATTCTTTACTCAGATAGCCAGAGTGCCATACAGTTGGTGAAAAATCCAGTCTATCATTCGAAGACAAAGCACATCAGAAGGCGATACCATTTCACTCGCAGGGCAGTGGAGGATGGTGATATGTGCTTGGAGAAGATAGAGGGTGCAAAGAACCCGGCAGACATGTTGACGAAATGTGTTGATGTTGGGAAACTGAGGTTATGTAAAACCTCGGTTGGTCTTCTGTAGTCGTTGCTACAGATGTTGCGGTGCGGTAAAGATGTTGATGATGAAGAGATTTTTTTTGAGAATGTATTTTTTGGATGACTGAGTCAGTCTCCAAGTGGGAGAATTGTTAGGTAGTGGAGCCTGATTAATTTTAGGTTTTCCTATTTATTCTCTATTTTAGGTTTTCCTATTTATTCCCTATTTTAGGCTTTCCTATTTATTCTCTATTTATTCTCTGTAACCAAAAATACTCTGATTTATTAATATAAATATACCTCACCGCCGTGGAAGTTTACTCACGGGGAGTTACCACGAAATATTGGGTTTTCTCTTTCTCTCTCTAGATCTCTCATCTCTTTCTCTTGAAAGTTCTTGTGTTCTTCATTCATCTAGTGTGTGTGCGTGAATTCGATCCTAACAGAAATTACATGTCAAACCAAATAAAGAACATGGGAATCAGGGGTGCGTTGACCTCTTCCGGGATTATGTAACATCAACAAATAACATGGCAAGAAGAACTTTCAGCCTTCTTATTCAACCATATTGATATTTATCTCATAAAAAGGAGTGACTGCTGCTCAACTATGAACCCAAAAACCAAAAATAAAATTTTTTCATTAAACTTCTAAAGGACTAAGTAATAACTTTCATATTTCTTTAAAAAACTCATAGAAGTACACAAGAATTAATAGAACCAACATATGCTCAAGTCTTAGTCATTCAGTCTCACTACAATATTTTAGGCCTAAGGTCACTATATTCATATTATTTATAAGGAATAATATAAGTAAGTTTTTCCTAATATAATTACTTGTCTTGATTTTTTCGCAGATCTAGTATGCCAAAGGCGGAAAGTTGTTGGCTGGAAAATTATGTTCATCTATATTGGAGTATGCATCATTAAATTTGTTGTTTCAATTTTTAACTTGTCTAAGTTAGTTCTCTCACCCTGCAATTTTGCTTGTTCATTTCTTTAAATTAGGAGGGCTACAGTGGAAGTTGAAGACGCGAGAAAATGTGTTATAAGGGTTCAATACCAGGAAAGTTATATAAATGTATTTCTAGACATGCACATAGATTTTGATAATTAATAATAAATATGATCAAATTTTGGGATATTTCCTATGTCTCTTTCCCAAGTGTTGAGGTAGTTATATTGTCTTAATCTTACATGTTGTACGAAAATTTGAATCTTGTAAATTATTGTTGTGACCAGTCCTGCAAGTTACGCATTGTCTGGAATCAATGGTTTGCTCCTGACTGATAATTTTCACTTGCATAGACCACGGTGATGCGGGGTACAATTTTGGACACACAGGAGGTATGCTATATCATTATTGTCTAATTAAAGGAACTTTAACTCCATTAGCTTTGAGAGTAGGTATAATTATCATTGATATTTGTAGCATGGTCTAATTGTGGGCATCTGTAAGTTTCAGTCAAGCAGTAAAGCTAGCACCACAAGTACATATCTTGCTTAAATATGGGGAGGATAGTGTAGGAGAGTTCTCGGAAGTTGTCTGACTTTTGATGTAGAGTTTTTACAGCATAGAACTTTTTGCTACTTATGATTGGGAGACATGGGGATGTGGCGTCCAGCGAAAGGTTCCTTATGTTTTTTGTTAAGTTTATCCTTATACCTTGTGGTTAATTACGTTGAATAAGTATTGCAGAACATTTTTGTATGTAAAATAAATCATGATTCCTTCCCAGATACCTGTTCTATATGTTTTGCACAATATTTGGATTGGGTGGCTAGCTTACAGTGAATACTCTCCAATTATGCGCTTCCACATTTAATTCACTAACTTATAATTTAGTTTGAATGTGCAGGAAAATGCCGGTAATTTAATTTTTGCATTGAACGACAATATGTTTTTGTACTGTTGTCTTATACATTTGAATGCATTTGTTTTTTTTTACAATTTATTGATATTAGAGATCTTTAAGCAATCACGTTCGGAAGGTCTGCTTGAATGTACTTGTGCGTCTTGATGTGTTTGAATGAGTTTTACGTGTTTGTTTTCCTTGAAACTAAGGTGGGATGTTCCTCAAACCTAAAATACTTAGTTTGGGGTTTAACGTCCGGGAAAGACCCAACATAGGACCCCCAAGGGCCCTAGATGAAGGGCCCAAAACTTTGGCAAAATTGCCAAAAAGCAGTGGCCATCAACGACCCTAAGGACGATCCATTGGTCCATCAACGGTCCGTCGACCAAGGGCGTCGATTTGACCAGAAGGTCATGGTGGTTAGGCTCCATTTGGATCTAAGTCCCAAACCACGAGAGCCTGCCATCGGTCCATTGATGCACAGACGGTCCGTTGGTGAAGGTCTCGTCTGTGAGGGCCTGCCAAGTCTGTGAAGTTGCTGCCAACTTGGGGTGTTTTATGTAAATACACCCCAAAACTTTTAAGACCCTAGGTGGATAATTTTATTGTTATTTGGTTATATTAAATTAGTTTTAAACCCTAGAAGTAGGCAAGACCCCTCACTTCAAAACATTTCCAAAAGGGTTTTCAAACTCAAATTTCTTCTATCTTTGATTTGAAGTATGTGTCTTCTTGTAAAAGTGTTATAATGTTTTAAATGTGTTTATTCTTATATGAATTGATGATTTTAATATTAAAAACCTAATGAACTTATTTTTATGCATATTTCATCTTTTAGTTTAAGAAAAATGGGTTATATGAGCATGTTAAGGTAAGGTATGAA
Source organism: Solanum pennellii (assembly GCF_001406875.1). NCBI lineage: Eukaryota > Viridiplantae > Streptophyta > Magnoliopsida > Solanales > Solanaceae > Solanum > Solanum pennellii. Next base: position 43,538,298 of record NC_028640.1, on the reverse strand, counting down.
CTTGTGTTTTCTTGTGTTAATATGATGATTTAGCTACTGACTAAGGATCTTATTTTAATGAAATGTGGATAACATGCTTATAGGTTTGTCATATCCGGGTTTACCCCGTAGAAGTAATCGGCGTCGTCATCCTTTTTAAGGAATAAGACTAGCCTCTTAGTTTCATGTCATTACATTTATAGGTTGAAAAACGCAGAAAAATTGAAAACTTTTATTTTCTCTACGTGGAGGTTTACATGGACCTCTACATACACATAATATGTATTCATACCGAGAATACATAGATCCTTCATATAGGAAGGTTACATAGCCTTCTACTTTTATTGGACATATATATAAAAATATAGAAATATTCTCAACGATTGTCTCATCTCGTACCATCTAAATGGATATCACAATATGGGCATAGCCCTTAAATCAATTCAACAAGACCATGAATAGGTCATACTAAAGTACAATATTCAAATAACAAGGAAATAAATGATAGAGTCAATAAGTTCATAACAAGATCCAAAGCTAGAAGATGGTATTGCCCTCGAAAGTTGAGGACCTACCCTACTTTGATGAAAGGAGGAATTCAAGCCTTCAACAATATCGCCTTCTAAACTCTTCAACGACCGGAACATAAAATGTTTGGGACAAGGGAAAAAAACGGGGTTAGTACTCCAAATATACTATGTATGAGATCTTATGCACATGCACAAGCAAAACATGCTAGAAGGCACTTTTTATCAAAGCATGCCATTCTACCCCTTTTAGGGCTTAATGCAAAGTCAGGTAAGTCATATTAATCAACCAAACATGCTCACCATCTTAACAAATAATACTTATTCCAACACACTTGGAATCATGACACTACAAAAAAAAACCTTAAATAGAGGGAGTTTGAAAACGGAGGTCAGTTCAAACCCCCGCAAATTATATTAAATAATGGGGATTTTCTAAATTGACGTAAATATAAGTATTAAGCAGCGGCTCAAAACCTTCACAGATCCCAAAAAGATAGCCCAGCAACATTTCCTCTTTTGTTTTGGTTTCCCTCATATAATCTTAATAAATATTTTCCACATCTCAAAAGCTTATCTCACTTTGCAGTTCACAAGTTTACAAGCTTTCTGTTATTGTTTCTCCTTTGCAGTTCACAATCAAAGAGTTCTTGTTTGCAGCTTTTAAACACAATCTGGTACACAATTTTATTTTTTTCTTTCAACAAAATAATTGCTATTTTTTGAGTTTGATCCTATTTTGATATGAGAATCTCGAATTTTCATATGGGTATCTCAAATTTTCATATGGGTATCGCATATTTTAGTATGGGTATCTCAAATTTTGGTATTTATATCTCAAATTTTGATACATTTATATTTAGTGCTTGTTTGAATTTGTAGATTTCTGTAGATGAATTTAAAATATGTGAAGGAGACAGTAGAGAAGGGTTCTCATCTGTGGAAGATGTTAACTTCCCTTACTTTTCATTTGTATTTTTTTCATGTGATTTTTGCAGTACATTAATATGTTGATTGTTTTAGAATTTAATTTGTTTTGACTTATACTAACTTAGATTTTTTATGATTTGTAACTTTTATATTATTTTCTTATATTTTGATTATGGCTGATTGAAATTATATTTGTTTAGATTGTCAATCAATTGAGCTAATAAGATTTATCTAGATGAAAGTGATAAGATTTGTCTTAGTTATTTTGTATGGTTTGATATTAGATGGAATGATAACATTGTAGAATTGAATGTTAATTATATATAGTCATTTTTGTGTTGGTTGTTTGCAGAGTACTATACCTAGAAGTACTTTTGTTTCAAAATCTGTTTTGAAGGATCTGTCTTATGATATGTTGAAAATATATTGGAGGAACGTTTTTGTGTTAATTTTACTTTGAAGTTTGAAACAACTCGAGTGGTTGTTGAATTTGTTTGCTGTAAAAAAAAAAGGAAGTACGATAAATTTTGTTGGTACATAGCCATTGCACAATGCGATTTGTATGTGTTTTTGTTTCCAATTAGTTAGTTAAAGTTATGAGATTCATATTTATTGTATTGCAACTATTGCATAAGCTATAAGTTCCTCATTCTTTTTGTTATTGTAATGATTTGTTGAATGAAACTTTTATCTTATTAAAAGTTTATTTTGAATATTATTTTATACATTTTTAGTACATTTATAAGGCAATGTCTCATCATTAACAGGGAGGATTTGGCATCAAGTGTGAGTTTTTTAATGAATTCTTTGATTGTTGTTCTCTGTTAATAAATTTTTATTCTCATCAATTGAGGCTAATGGAAACTCATTTCTTACTCATGAAATCTCATAGGTGATATTCTAGCACGTTAATCTATTTTTCAATGGATAAGTCTTAGATTCGAATGCCAAGAAACACATCGGAGTATTTGCTTGGCCTAAATCAATTTCTAGATTTTGCATTCAACAATGGAGCTATTGGGGATAAAATTAAATGTCCATGTCCTAGATTTGGTGGCTTATTGCATGAGGGTATTTATTTAGGTCCATCACCGGTAGTGGAAGAAGAAGAAACTTCACATGATACACTTACATTAAAGAAGAAAAAATTATTTGAGTTGCTTAAAGATGGAAGTCAAAAATTGTATGAAGGCCCCAAGTACTCAAATTTTGAATTTTTATTAAAGCTTTATCACATTAAGTGTTTGTCTGGATTAAGTGATAAGGGAATGACTATTATCCTAGATGTACTTAGGGATGCATTTAAATTTGCAAAGATCCCTGATTCTATTTATGAGGCCAAGAAAACGATAAATAAGTTGAGTCTTGATTATATCAAAATAGATGCTTGTCCAAATGACAGCATGTTATGTTGGCAAGATGATGTTAACGCTGAGACATGTAAGTATTGTCGCACTTCTAGATGGAAGCTACAGAAAAAGATCAATGGAGATCATACACAAATCAAAAGTAAGAAGAAAAACAAGAAGCAAAAGAATAAGCCTGTAAAAATTTTGCGATACTTTCCCTAAAACCAAGATTGCAAAGACTGTTCACGTGTTCTAAAATTGCATAGCACATGAGATGGCATGAAGAGGATGATAACCAAGATGGAACCCTACGACATACTAGAGACGGTGAGGCGTGGAAGAAGTTTGATACAACTTTTCCCAAATTTTCTTCTGATCCTCTAAATGTCCGATTAGGCCTAGCTAGTGACGGTTTTGATCCTTTTGGGACAATGAGTACTAGTCATAGCGTTTGGCCTATTATTTTAGTCCCATACAACCTTCCTCCATGGTTGTGTCTGAAACAACAAAATTCCATCCTCTCAATGATTTTTTCAGGTCCATGTGCACCAGGAAATAACTTAGATGTAAACCTCCAATCCCTTATTAAGGAGTTGAAAGAGTTGTGGAGTGATGTTCTTGACACTTTTGATTCATCAAAGAATGAAATGCTTAGAATGCGAGTGGCTCTTCTGTGTAAAATTAGCTACTCACCTCGACTTGATAACTTATCTGGTTGGAATACACATAATGATCTTGCATGTCCATTTTGTAATTTTGACACAGAACCTTGTCGACTTACTCATAGTGAAAAGTGGTTTTTTATTGGCCATCACCGACTTTTATCTAGAAATCACAAATTTAGAATGATGAGGCATCATTTTGATGGAACTGTGGAAGAAAGAACCCCTCCAAAGTAGTTATCAGGATCATATATTTTTCAACAGGTGAAAGATATCAATGTCACATTTGGAAGACCGACAGAGTTAAATCGTAAAAGAAAACGAAAAAAGAAAAGAAATGATGATGAAGGTGGAACTCAACAATGGATAAAAAAAAGCATCTTCTTTGATCTTCCATATTGGGAGTCTAATTTATTGCGCCACAATTTAGTTGTTATGAATATTGAATAGAATGTGTTTGAAAACATCATGTATACCTTGCTAAATGATAAAGAAAAATCGAAGGATCATTTAAGGCTCAAAAAGATCTACAAGACATGGGTATATGGCGTGATCTATGTCCGGATGAGAACGGTAAATGTCGGCTTTGTGCATTTACAATTCCAAAGTAGAAAAAGTTGGCCTTCCTTAAGACTTTAAAGAATATCTTAGATGGTTATGCAAGTAATATATCTCGTTGCAATGATTTGGATAGTAAAAGAATCTTTGGATTAAGGAGTTATGATTGTTATATCCTCATGCAACTGTTGTTACCCATAGCAATTCGTAATGTTCTTCCAAATCAGGTCGTTGAAACTCTGGTAGCATTTTCCTCCCTTTTTAGGCAGCTTTGTATGAAAAGCTTAACCATCTCTGACCTAGAAAAGCTACAAAATTGAATTGTGGAAACCTTGAGTCATCTAGAGATATTGTTTTCCCCTTCATTTTTTACTGTAATGATTCATCTGACGATTTATCTAGTTGATGAAGTAAAACAAGGTGGACCTGTACATTATTGCTGGATGTATCTTGTTGAAAAGCAAAAAATTTCGTTTTCAAAATTATTGAACTAATATGGAATAGAATTTAAATATATAAGTTTTCGAACACTTCCTTATTTTGATTATATATTGTTAGTTCATTTTAAGTCTCCCATACGGAACAAATCTCAATCAGAAGGCTCAATACCTGAGGGGCATAAGGTTGAAGAAGTTCTAACTCCTTCTTCATTATTTTGACGAAATTGAGTCAAGGTTGAATCGACCGAAAAGTGTAAACGATGAACAAAATAATAATGAAGCTTCTGGAAAGCCATCTATGTTCCACAACAAGGTAAACCTGTTGGAGGCTCCACAACAGAACCATTGACTACTTTAGAGAAAACTCAAGCTCATCGATATGAGTTACTTAATTGCGCAGCAGTGAAGCCATTCATTGAGTATCAAATTTAAAGTGATTCTGATTTTTAAGAAATGTGTAGAATAATCAGGTAAAAATTTAATATACATATATAACAATTTTGTAGTGAATTCAGAGATCAAATCAAAAGAAGTACAAGAGGTCAAATAGTTTCAACAACAGAGGCAGAGAAGAGAGTTAGTAAAGAGTTGCATTATTGGTTTCCTAAACGAGTGAGTAAATAATTGTAGAATGTTTATTTTTAACATATTTATTGTCAATGTAGTATCTCTGACAGATTATTATGTTTATTTAGATTATGAACCCATATTGCAAAAACCATCTCTGATGATATCAATATGAAGTTTTTAGCACAAGGTCCTGCACAAGATTTAAGAAGATTCAGTGCTTATAACATTAATGGATTCAATTTTCGAACTTTATCTAAAGAACAAGGATCAAAAACTCAAAAAAGTGGAGTTTTTCTCATCTCTGACACTTCGTGTGTTGCGTCTAGTGTAGATAGGAGTGCAAGACAAGTAGACCTGCCATATTATGGAAAGTTAGAAGATATTATCGAGCTTAATTATTATGGGAGGTTCAAATTTATTCTTTTCTAGTGTCTGCGGGCCGATACTACTCGAAATAGAGGGTACAAAATAGATGCTTGGAAGTACAACTGTGTTAGTTTTTCTAAATTGATTTACAGTGGTGATCGCGAGGATCATGATCCATATATTGAAGCATCACAAGCAAATATGGTTTACTATGTTGATGATGAGACCGATAATGAATGGAGTGTCGCTGTACATCTTAAGCCAAGAAATTTGTTTGAAATGGGAGAGGTTGATGAAGAGGATCTTTATGAGAATGAGCCATAACAACAAGAATTTGGACAATTTTTTGATTATAACTATAAGAATATCCAAATTGCAATAGAGGAGAATATGAATGAATGAAATAACAATGATTTGGACAACAGTTTGCATTTTGAGCTGTTTTTTTAGAAGTTTTTAGTTTTTGACTCTTCTCTTTTAAGTTTCTTGTATTTTGTGTTTGACGCTGCAATTTCTGCGATATTTTAGTAGCTGTTTTTTCTTCTTTTAGTTGCTGTTGTTTTGTGTTTGAATTTGTAGTGTTTACAGTTTTTGGTTCCTATTTGTTGCTTTTAGGTGTGAAATTTTTGTGTTTAAAGTAATTCTACCGGATTTATCTACTACTTTTCAATTCTTAGTTGCTGATTTTGTTAGTTTTAAGCTACTGTTTCTGCAGATTTTGTTGCTGTTTTTTTAGTTTCAGGTGCTTATTTTTTATTGTTAGTTGTTGTTTCTACATATTAGTCGCTATTTTTTTGGTGTTATTTTTGCAGTTTTTGGCCACTATTTTTCTTCTTTTAGGTGCTGAATTTTTGTGTTTTAAGTTGTTGTTTCTACTTTGTTATATCTACTGTTTTTTTCAATTTTTAATTGCCGATTTTGTATGTTTTGAGCTGTTTTTCTGAAGATTTTTTGTTGTTTTTTTAGTTTGAGGTATTTATTTTTTATGGTTAAGATGAGTTGGTCGGGACTTGAGGGATACATTTATACATATGTTGTGATCATTTGAAAGGTGATATCCTAAGTAACAAAGTTGTTTCTTTTATAGGATCATGATGACCAATATATATGCACACACACTCTGATGAGTAATTATGAGTAAGGTAGACTTACAGTGTCAATATAAAGTATAGTTCTTATATGCACCAGTATCTATCACTAATGCATGTAAAGTATATGATTAATTAATTATGAACATGTGTTTTCTAGAGGTGTTATGTGAAAGTATTTCTCACATGTATGCAGACAAACATGAAAGTATGAATCTAGGATTATGTGAAAGGACATTCTCACATAATATAGGTTCTATGATGATAGTAGAATTCTAATCCTAGAAACGTTTGAGCTATGATGCATTAGGGAGAAAGTCCCTAAAGCCTAATTTCAATAGCTAAACGGTTAATAAAGGATTAAAGATATTTAAAAAAAGTGTTTAAGCTTAGCTCAGAATACATAAGTACAATAAGGAAAAGACCCTCCAAGTAATTCAATAGGCTGGATAATTCAAGTGAATTACTCATGAGATGGAAGTCTTCCTGCTAATGCAATAGGTTGGGTTCCAAGAAGCAATGTCAGTATCCCTTACAATACGTGCCCCATAGGATATAGCTAGAAGGTCCACCTAGATAACTATTAAACATATGTCTACATTGTCAAGTAGAACACCCTTTTTCGTATGGGGTTTTATGACACCGAATTCCATGTAGGTCACATGGTCTATGTCGATTACGACTAATAATCCCTAAAGTTATGAAATGAAATAATGATAAGATTATGATTAATAGTCATGATTCATTGAAAGACTGCATAGTGTAGGTAGGACTAAGGACCCTACTTCTACATTTCAACTGCACTCTACAGGAAGTAATGATGAGTTTCCTTTATGCAAGATAAAATTTTTAAGTATGCATGTGAATTGAACCTATGGCTTCTAAGTGGGTTTGCTTGGTATATGTGGGGGTATGAGACTCCATGTTTACATTGCACAATCAAGCTTGTGAAGGGGTTGTGAGGGTGGTTTACCTATGACATAAACTAATGACTTATGACCAAGATTGAATAAATGAAAGAGTTCTTATGTGACCATTAATGAAGTATGTTGGTCTTATGACTATAATTAAATGCATGTGTGGTATATTATTAAATGTGATGGACCTAAGTCTAGGGTGACTTCTTAGGATCACTTTGTATGAGTAGTAGTATGGGATGGTACTTGTACATTGCACTAGTGAGATTGGGAGGTTGTCTTAGGTGATGGTTCTTATATGTGAATTGTGCCTTAATAAATGATCTTAAATGTGATGAAATGGCTTCAAGTATTATTATGTGTAATATTCATGTTCATATGAAGTATGTTACTTATATTGTGCTTATTGGATCAATCTTCATGAAGTTTTACTATAATGACATGATGCATGATATCAAACTAAATGTCCTTTTTAAGTGCATGTTCTTGCATGGTTGTCATACTTAGTACATTCTGGTACTAATACCACTCTTCTTCATCTTTTTAAACAAAGTGTAGGTGATTATGGCTAGAGGATGTTTCTAACATGGATGAGCTTCATAGATGTTTCCGAAGTTCAAGAAAGGGTTCCTTAAGATTCAAGGATTTCTTATGTCAAGTTCTTATTCAAATTATGTAATAGTCTAGATTATGTTTTGTGTTAAGCGTCGTGTTGCCATGTCTATTACATTCTGGTTCATCAGTGTAAGTCGCACCACATCTATGTGCGAGAGGCTATAGGACGATAGAGTTCCACTCCTTCACCCACTCTTGTGTCATGACGTAGATCTTAACTCTATATGATTTCTCTCTTATGTTTCCTTGTCTGGTAGTCATTAAGATTTTATTGATTTGATGGTATGATGTCTCAAGGTTTAAGGTAGAAAAAGTGAGTTGTGATGCTCTCTATGGTTATTGTAACTCGATGAGTATACGTGAAGGTTAATTTAGAATATGTTGAGATGATTCCATTTCGGGCCATATATGACCTATGAGAAATAAGATATTATGTTGAGATGTTTTATTTTATGATATGGTTCTTCCCTTATAAGAAGTTTCTAAGGCAGAATGAAGTCCTCTTTGGATTAATCAGTTGCCTTATGATTATGTATGATGATAGCATGATGGTACGATATAGGATTGAAATGTTTTAGAGAAATGTGGTATATTTTTGAAAGAGGGATGTTGCCTTGCTATATTGGTAATCCTTATTAGTTGTCCTTGTGTGTACTAGAGTCTATTTTATAGGCTTGCTCCTAAGAAGGGAATGTAGTTTGCTTAACCTGTCTGGTGATTATGAAGTATGCTAGTTAATAGGAGAACGCTTGTTACTAGTTGATGAGTCCTTATATGAACTTATTCTAAGAGTGGGAAAAAAGGGATGAAATGGTTTAATTCCATAAGTTTTGATTATGCTTTGCCCTAAGGTGGACGTAGAGGGATGTATGTAACCCTTAGTCAATAGGGAGAAGAGGAGAATTGATGTTTACAAACATTAAAGTGGTTAGTTGTCTTTTAAATTTGATCTTAAGTTTGGTCATTTTACAAGGGTGGTTGAATGATACCTAGGCATGGTTGGTTAGAAGGTTCCACCAAAGATGAGAATGTGGGTTGAAGTAACGTAGAAGTTACTTTACCCTAGTGTTGAAAGAAAAGAAAGAGGCCTTCATGGCCAAGTCTCTCCTATGTTTCCCCTAAGATGTTACCTAGAGAGGATGGTTATCCTAAAGTTCTAAAATAAGTGGTAGTGGACCTAAGGTGTTCAATAATGTGTTTTATGTCTGGTAAGAATCCGAGATTTCTATAGCTCTAAAGCTATATTTAACTACCTAAGGTGACGAATCTTATAGGCTTGAAAATGGAGCTACTTACCTTGTTATGACTTGGTGGTAGGATGTGATGAAATGATGGAGTTATACTTTGTATGCATGGTATACTAAGTCCTCATATTGTTTGGTAGTTTTACCAAACTTGATATGAATTCCTTTAGGTTCTAAGATTAGAGGAATGATGATGATTGAGGAATACTGTAACGCCCCAAAATTAACTAAGGTGAACTAGACCCTCGTATTGGTTTCTTGATTTGAATTTAGGTTAAAATGAGATAATTTAGTGTTCTTAGTCAGTGTGTGAAGTTTGGTTAAGTTTGGAGTTCAATCGACCAAGAACGTCCATTACGTTCGGAAGGTGTGCTTTAGAATGTACTTGTGCGTTTTGATGTGTTTAGATGAGTTTTACGCGTTCGTTTTACTTGAAAATAAGGTGGGATGTTTATAAGACCTGGATGACTTAGTTTAGGGGTTAAAAGTCCGGGCATGACCCCACGTAGGACCCACAAGGGGCCATAGATGAAGGGCCTAAAAGATGGGTAGAACTTCCAAAAAGCAATGGGCATCGACGACCCTAAGGACGGTCCATTGGTCCATCAATGGTCCTTTAACCTTGGGGGTCGATTGGACTAGAATTTCATGGTGTCCAGACTACATTTGGAGCTAAGTCCCAAACCACGAGACCCTACCAATGGTCTATTGATGCACAAACGGTTCGTTGGTGAAGGTCTCGTCTGTGAGGGCCTACCAAGTCTGTGAAGTTTCAGCCAACTTGGGGTGTTCTATGTAAATACACCCCAATTCTTTTAAGGACCTATGTGGATAATTTTAGCTGTATTAGGTTATATTTGATAATTTTTAAACCCTAGACCTAGACAAGACCCCTGACTTTAAATATTCAAACTCCCTCTCTAAAGAAAACTCTCCTAAAGTCACCATTGAAGCTAAGACTCAAGGAGGGCAAGAAGGGATTTCGTCACCAAAATTAGTCGGTTTCCTTATCTTTGAGGTATTTTATCCATCCTTCAACCCCCTTCGATTCAAGGAGTCACTTCCAAAAGATTTTCACAAGGGTTTTCAAACTTAAAATTCTTCTATCTTTGATTTTAAGTATGGGTCTTCTTGTAAAAGTGTCCTAATGTTTTAAATGTGTATGTTATTGCATTAATTTATAATTTTCATGTTAAAAACCTAATGAACTTATTTTTATGCATATTTGAACTTTTAGCTTGGGAAATGGGTTATATGAGCATGTTTGGGTAAGGTATGAACTTTCATTTTCTTGTGTTAATATGTTGATTTAGCTACTCCCCTAAGAGTCTTATTTTGATGAAATTTTGATAAATATAATTGTAGGTTATTATGGCTTGGTTAAATGGAAAGTTTCTTAAAATATATAGTTTTCATTATAATTGCTCTTGAGTGGTATGGTCAATCTTCTTGGTGGCGGTGTTTACTTGATGAATTTGATGTTGTTTAGTATGTATTGTGAATGTTGTTTTGAAGGCCTAGTAGATGAAATGGATTAATATTGAAGATGAGTCTTTTCTTGTGCTTTGTGAAGTTGAATAGAATGTTTGGCCTGTAGTATGCCTGATATGCTCAAACTTAATTCTCAAATAAGAAGTAAAGCGGTCGTATCAAGTAAAGATCCCAACTAATGAGGTTAGAATCGTTCCCACGAGGAAAATAGTTCAGACTTAACTTTAATCTATTATTACTACTATTTAGTCAATCATTTCCTTGGAAATCAAAGACAATAAAAGTTTTTTTTATTTCTAAATGAATGAAAATAATTAGCTAAATCAAAGTAGACAACTAGCAGATTCAAATGTTGGAGTTTAATCAATTAATGAAAGTAACTAGGATTTACGTGTTCCCCATAGGTTCCTAATTTAATAATTCTAACTATAACAATTCTTTCCTAGTATCTTGCATGCAAAGTGATAAAGTATGTATTTCCAAATCCTTGGTCCGGCATTTTGAAAATTTCACTCTGCACATTGGTCCGGCTACGGGTGTTACTATACTAACCCTTACCTTTACCTCATATTAAGCATTGTATTTGATATTCGACTAAGTTATTACCTCGTACCAATCAATACTAGCCTATTAGATAGTATACACAAAATCTATGTTGATAATTCTTTTCCTAATATCTACCTCCTTGGTCCGGCAAGTAGCATTAAGGCAAGTTCTAACGTTGACCATCCGTTTAAAAGACTTCTAAGCGAAATAATCATCAATACATGCAAGACACTATACTAGAATTGTTATTTTAGTTAGATTTTATCTTATTATTCACCCATGGTTCCCAACACCCTAGTTATGGAGTTTAGTTAACCATAGTCATAATAACTATATATATATATATATATATATATATATATAATATAAACATTCATGCACTTACTTCAATGATAAAGAATAAAATCCATAAATTTAAATGATTAATCGACAAAATCTCCAACAATCAACTCCAAAGAAAAGTGTAACAAAACAAAGTGTAATAATAATCTCCTTACAAATAATCTAACATAAAAGTGTCTAACCACAAAAAGTCTAACCCTAAAAACGAGTTTTTTCGAACTATTTATAAAAAAACAAAAACCTAATCAAAGAAGGACTCTATTTGCTGAAAATCTGTCAAAATGCGGCTGGGTCAACAGACTTCGCGACGGGTCGTCTTCGTCACGACGGGACGTCATGGACTTCGCCGTCCCATACTTTGAAAATTCTTCTGCTGCTCTCTTCATTACCCTCGACGGCAGGTATGACGGATTGTCACAGGCACAACGGTCTGTCGAGGGTCTTCGTTCCATAACACTTGAACTCTTGGAATTTGGGTACTGGGACTACTTCTCTGATCATCATGACGAACCATCAGGACGGACCGTCATGGCTACGACGGTCCGTCACGCACTTCGTAACCCCACACTTGGTAAGACTTCCCCATCTTCCTTCAGCATCTTCAGTACGATGCCACCTACGGACCGTCACAGGCACGATGGACCGTCACAAGCTAATCTTACATAAAAATTAATACAAAAAGGCTTTTGGACACACACTAAACTTAAGGAAAAAGCATTAAAAGTACCGTGAAACCACGGTATATCAATGTCGAATTGAGCATATTGAGTATATGAACATGTAAGGTGTGTGAATTGATGAATGAAGGTATAAAGAATGTATAGAATTTAATAAGAATGAATTGATGTTTATGTGCAAGGTGTGCTCACATGTACACACACTCACACTTAAAAGAATGTATGCTGCTTGGTTGAGAGAAGGGGAGTATTGGGGTGAACACTCTTCGTGAGTTGAGATGATGTGTCTAGTAGCAACCCCATTATCCCTAATGAGATTTCTAGGATAGGTTGGAGAATGAATGCCCTTCAATAGTTGAGATGTTGTGTTCACTAGTTATCCTTAACCCAAAGGTTTTGAATGTTGAGAAATCTGTGGGGAGTTATGCCTAGCACCGAGAGGATATTTAGGAGAGATGGATAGCAATTCGTGAATTGAGATGTCATATTTCCAAAGTACCTCTGGAGATGAGTACTCCTCGTTAGTAGAGAATGAGTTACTTAGTAACAATCTACTTATCTCTTAACTATGTGTCCACTTAGGTGTAGCGATTGGGAAAACCATGTAAAAGCTAAGAAGCATGACCTTACTCCAAGAAAGTGAGGTTCCTTCATGCGATAGTGGTTAATATCCGGATTCCATGTCTAGCTCTCATGGTCTATGTCGGTTAAGCTAATCCCCCACAAATAATTGATTGAACTAAGTATTCTAAAAGAATATACTACTTAGGGTAGGTGGTGGTATGGGTCGCTATCTACTCATTGCACTTGGTAGGACCTTCCGAAAGGGAAGACTTGGTGCCAAACCTTCAAAAAGAATGTACTACTCAGGGTAGGTGGTGGTATGAGACTCTATCTACTCATTGCACTAAATAGGCATTCTGAAAGGGAAGACTTTTGTTGTTTGTCGGGTGTCTTTTAATGTCTTGCCATTGAGGGGCTTATTTCTCCCGAGTTGAGTAAGCCGAAAGGGGTAGTCTTGAGGGTTTCATTGGTGTGTATTGGAGGAGGAATATGCATACTTCCTTCATATCTTACCTTAGTGAGACTTAGGATAATTTCGAGGTAGGGGAACTCTTAAGGAAAATGAGTTCACTTTATCTTTCGATTGGCCTTGGAAGTTCACTCATTTAGTGTACGAATAGTTCATTGTAATTGCTCAAGTTTAATTTCTTGTGATTGCTTTAAATGATTGCTTGTTAATGTTTGATTGGATTTTTGGTAAATGCTTAAGGAGTTCACTGTTAAATGTCAAGTTGGTTTACTGTAAGTTTTGACAAGTTTACTGTAACGTTTCTTATTGGCTTAAAAATAATGGGACTTCTTATCGAAGTTGCAAATGATGTTAAGTATGATGTTTTGCCTTTGTATTCATGAATGTTTTACTTAAATTGCATTAAAAGCCATTTTACTAAAAATGTCCCTTTTGACCTGTTTTTGCATACGCCATACTTAGTACATTGTTTTGTACTAACCCTATACTTTTCTATACTATATAAGTATTGATTGGAAGATTTTGAAGGTTTGAAGGCTAGAAGGAAGAGCTTGGGAAAGTTTCTCTTAAGGAAAAGTATGTCCTCATATATTCGAGGGCATAGGCCTTTTCTTAGTTTTATTAAAAGACTTTTTATGAAATTGATATCAATGTAAAGCTCCATGTCCCTAAGACATTACATGTCGTGTCTTAAGTTTGGCTTGTGACGATAGAATTTCTTATGTATTTATTAAATATTTCTTTTTTATTAAATTATTTGTGAAGAGTTTTAATTCCGCACTACTTTTCATGTCTTATGTAATGAATGCTAGTTGAAGGGCTTGTACAAGACTCCACAGGGTCAAGTACGACCAGCCACAAAATGAGGGTTCCTCCTAACTTCTAGGGGGTACTTTCGGGTCATGACAGGCTTTCTATCAGAGTATAAGGTTTTGGGAAATAGTTTAAGGTCTAAAAATCTCACATGCAACATCTAGTAGTATCTTGGTCATTGTTGTGAGTCGCGATACATCCATGGACAAAAGTCTATAGGATTATAGAAGTTTCATTTTCTTTCCTAGTCTAATGTCGTGCCTTAGAGTTGAGTCATATAAGGTGTCTTCTCTTAACCTCTTCTCTTTATGTTTATAGGACATGAATACGAGGAGATCAACCGCTAGCAGGGAGGAGGGAGGTGTAGCTACTAAGAGGATCCCTCACCGTGTTGAACAAGTTCCTATTGTTGGCTTAGGGGAAGAAAATGAGAAGGTTTCTCATCAAGAACCTCAAGTGCCTCTAGAACCCCAAGAGCCTCAAGTGCCTCCTATGCCTCAAGTTCCTTTGGTGGAAGGTGATATAACTAATGCGGAGTTGAGGGCTGCCCTAATGAACTTGACCCAACTCATGATGGCTCAAGCTCATGTCGTCGACAATAACTTTGTTGCCCAACCTAATCAAGGAGATAGGCCCCAACCTAATGCTAGTACTCCCGCTTCTAGAATTCGGGATTTCATGAGGATGAACCCTCCCACTTTCCATGGCACTAAGGTTGATGAAGATCCACAAGGCTTCATTGATGAGGTTTTCAATGTGGTAGATGTTATGTGTGTGACCGCTAGTGAGAATGCAGAGTTAGACGCTTACCGACTTAAAGAGGTGGCTCAAGTGTGGTATGAGCAATGAGGGGTGTTATACCCTTAGAATGAGGTCCGATTTATTGGGAGGAATTCAAAGAGGATTTTCTAGATAGGTTCTTTCCTTTAGAGTCGAGGGAGCATAAAATGGTTGAATTCATAAACCTTCATCAAGGTGGAATGAGTGTGCAAGAGTAGTCTCTCAAATTCACCCAACTCTCTATGTATGCCGTAACAATGGTGTCCAACCCTAGAGCTAGGATGAACAAGTTTGTGATAGGTGTTTCTAGCTTGGTGGAGAGAGAGCGTCATACGGCAATGCTTCTTAACGAAATGGATATCTCTAGGATCATGGTTTATGCACGATAAATTGAAGAGTCCAAAATTAGGGAGATAAGGCAAGACGGTAAGAGGCCTAGATCGGATGATTCTAGTCACAAAAAGCTTAAGAAGAGGTTCTATCACCAAGATTCTTCCATGGGAAACAAGGATACGGATCCAAACCAACATTGTCAATGTGGTGCCCACACTTATAAAAGGGTTAGGTGCCCTACTTGTGGGAAGCAACATGGGGGTAAGTGTCTTGCCGGTACGGATGGTTGTTTTGCATGTGGTAATAAGGGGCACAAGATGAGGTACTGCCCAAAATTCAAATCAAGGGGAAAAGATGTCAATCAAGCTTCCCTATATCCTAATTCTCCCAAGAAGAACCCTTCTTGGGGATGGGGGATAGGAAGGATAATTGATCCAGATTTTATGGTTCTGGTAAGTCAACTCATTGTTATTGTTGCTTTTTATTTGTCATGAAGTGAGTTTATGTGGTTTTATAATTAATATAATCATTTCATCTTTATGAATTACTTAAGGAATGAATTTTCAAAATTTTTTGTAGGCTTGGCAGTGAACACAGTGAACTTCAAAGTAAGATTTTTTATTTTTGAGAAAAATTGTGTTGTCTTGAATTAAAGTTTCAATGTAGTAGAGTTTCACCTTGACGTGGTGGAAGTCAGCAGTTCGAGCCTGATTATCCCTAAGCCCAATATGAGTATTTATACCGTCCGTTATTTCATATATGACGACAGGTCGAACAAAAATAAAAAACATTTTCTTAGTAGGTGTAATTCGTTGAACATAGATCCAGTTTTGAACTTTTTTGTATTCCTTGGAATTTATTTTTCCTGTTCTTGGTAGTATCAAAATATAAAAGTACTGTGTATGATCATGTTTAATGTTGGAGAAGGTAGTTCCTCCAAAAAAGAAGACTTAGAGTGAATTTTGACTTCTTGAAGTTCTGATAGAATATTTTGTGTTGCTAAGTGTTTTAAAGTGTGAAAGGATGCTCCTTGTTATTTGATGCTTTGACTTTTGAGTGTTTTGATCATGATTGATGTCTATTATGTGATGCTAAGTGATTCCTTGGTGTTCTTAAAGTTTAAGTATCATTCGAGGACGAATGTTATTCCATGTGGGGGAGAATATAATGCCCCAAAATGAACTAAGGTGTACTAGACCCTCGCAATGGTTTCTTGATTTGAATTTAGGTTAAAATAAGTTACTTTAGTGTTCTTACGCGGTGTGTGAAGTTTGGTTAATTTTGGATTTCGATCGACCAAGAATGTCTATGACGTTCGGAAGGTGTGCTTTTGAATGTACTTATGCGTTTTGATGTGTTTGTATGAGTTTTACGTGTTCGTTTTCCTTGAAACTAAGGTGGTATGTTCTAATACTTAGAGGTATTAGCTTAGGGGTTTAACATCTAGGCACGACCCCACCTAGGACCCACAAGGGGCCCTAGATTAAGGGCCCAAAACTTGGGCAAAACTGCCAAAAAGCAGTGGTCATCGACGACCCTAAGGACGGTTCGTTGGTCCATTATGGTCCGTCGACCTAGGGAGTCAATTGGACCAGAAGATCATGTGGACAGGATCCATTTGGATCTAATTACCAAACAACAAGACCCTACCACCGGTCCGTTGATGCACAGACGGTTTGTTGGTGAAGGCCTCGTCTGTGAGGGCCTGCCAAGTCTGTGAAGTTGCTGCCAACTTGGGGTGTTTTATATAAATACACCCCAAGTCTTTTAATACCCTAGATAGATAATTTTAGTGTTATTAGGTTATATTGAATTAGTTGTAAAGCCTAGACCTAGACAAGACTCCTCACTTCAAATATTCAAACTCCCTCTCTTAAGAAAACTCTCCCAAAGTCACCATTGAAGCTATGACTCAAGGAGGACAACAAGGACTTCTTTGTACATGAATCTTCATTAAAAATAGTGGGTTTCATTCCCTTTGAGGTATGGTATCAATCCTTGAACCCCTTTCAATTCAAGGAGTTACTTCCAAAATACTTCCAAAAGGGTTTTCTAACTCAAAGTTCTTCTATCTTTGATTTTGAGTATGGGTCTTCTTGTAAAAGTGTTCTAACTGTGTCTATTCTCGTATGAATATATTATTTTATTGTTAAAAACATAATGAACATATATTTATGCATATTTGAACTTTTTGCTTGGGAAATAGGTTATATGAGCATGTTTGGGTAAGGTATGAACGTTGTTTTTTTTGTGTTAATATGTTCATTTAGCTACTAGCATAAGAGTCTTATTTTGATTAAATGTTAATAACATGCTCATAGGTTATTATGGCTTGGTTAAATGGCAAGTTGCTTATAATGTATAGTTTTCATTATAATTTCTCATGAGTGGTGTGGTCCACCTTCTTGGTGGCGGTGTTTACCTGATGAATTTGATGTTGTTTAGTATGTATTGTGAATGTGGTTTTAATGGCCTAGTAGATGAAATGGATTAATATTGAAGATGAGTCTTGTCTTGTGTTTTGTGAAATTAAATAGCATGTTTCGCTTGTATTATGTCAAAGTAAAGCATATTGAGTATGTGAAGCATGTAAGGTGTGTGAATTGATGAATGAAGGTATAAAGAATGTATAGAAGTTAATAAGAATGAATTGATGTTTATGTGCAAGGTGTGCTCACATGTACACACACACTCACACTTAAAAATAATGTATGATTCCAAGTTGAGAGAAGCGGAGTATTGGGGTGAACACTCTTCGTGAGTTAAGATGACGTGTCTAGTAGCAACCCAATTATCCTAATGAGATTTCCAAGATAGTTTGGAGAATGAATACCATTCGTGAGTTAAGATGTGGTGTTCACTAGTTTTCCTTAACCTATAGGTTTGAATATTGAAAAATCCATGGGGAGTTATGCCTAGCTCTAAGAGGATATGAATGAGAGGTGGATTATCCTTCGTGAGTTTAGATGTATTATTCCAAAGTCCCTCTTTATATGAGTACTCCACGTTAGTAGAGAATCAGTTACTTAGTAACAGTCTCCTTATCCCTTAACTATGTGTCCACATAGGTGTATCTATTGGGAAAGCCATGTAAAAGATAAGAAGCATGACCTTACGCTAGGCAAGTGAGGATCCCTCATCCGATATGGGTTAATATCGGGATTCCATGTCTAGCTCTCATGGTCTATGTCGGTTAAGCTAATCCCACACAAAGAATTAATTGAACTAAGTCTTATAAAAGAACGTACTACTTAGGGTAGGTAGTTGTATGGGACGCTATCTAATCATTGCACTAGGTAGGACCTTTCGAAAGGGAAGACTTGGTGCCAAACCTTCAAAAAGAATGTACTACTTAGGGTAGGTGGTGGTATGGGATGCTATCTACTCATTGCACTAAGTAGGCATTCCAAAAGGGAAGACTTAAGTGGTTTGTTGGGTGTCTTTTAATGTCTTGCCATTGATTCAGGGGCTTATTTCTCCCGAGTTGAGTAAGCCAAAGGGGGTAGTCTTGAGGGATGCTCTGGTGTGTATTGGAGAAGGAATATTCATACTTCCTCCATATCTTACCTTAGTGAGTCTTAGGATAATTCCGAGGTAGGGAAACTCTTAAGGAAAATGAGTTCACTTTCTCTTTTGCTTGGCCTTGGAAGTTCACTCATTTAGTGTAGGATAGTTCATTGTAATTGTTCAAGTTGAATTTATTGTGAATGCTTTAAATGATTCCTTTTTAATGTTCAATTAGATTTTTGGTAAATGCTTAAGGAGTTCACTGTTAAATGTCAAGTTGGTTTACTGTATGCTTTGACAAGTTTACTGTAATGTTTCTTGTTGGCTTAAAAATTATGGGACTTCTTATATAAGTTGTAAATGATAGTTAGTATGATGTTTTGCCTTTGTTTTCATGAACGTGTTACTTAAATTGCATGTAAAGCTATTTTACTAAAATGTCCCTTTTGACATGTTTTTGCATATGCCATACTTAGTACATTGTTTTGTACTAACCCCATACTTTTCTATACTATATAAGTATAGGTTGGAAGATTTTTAAGGTTTGAAGGCTAGAAGGAAGACCTTGGGAAAGTTTCTCTCAAGGCAAAGTATGTCCTCATATATTCAAGGGCATAGTCCTTTTCTAGTTTTATTAAAGACTTTTTATGTAATTGATTTCAATGTAAAGGGCCATGTCCCTAAGACATTATATGTCGTGTCTTAAGTTTGGCTTGTGACGATAAGATTTCTTAAGTATTTCATAAAAATTTCCATTTTATTAAATTATTCATGTAATGTTTTAATTCCGCACTACTTTTCATGTCTTATGTGATGAATGCTAGTTAAAGGGCTTGCACAAGATCCCAAAGGGTCAAGTACACCGGGCCACAAAACGAGGGTTCCTCCTAACTTCTAGGGTCTACATTTGGGTCTTTACAAGTACCTCTTCATGAATTGAGTTAGTAAGGTCTTTGATATGAGATTAGGAGTGGAAACACTCAATGATGTCAAACCTTCTTATGTAAGGAGTATGTAGGTTTGTCTAGACTTGCATTGACCTTGGTGTTTAAGGGCATAAGGGGATGAATAAATTATTAGGCTTACCACAATTTGAGGATAATGTGCCTAGATGGTAAGATATTAAGTACCCTTGATGTCTCTATTTTGAGTTCTTTGAACTTCTCGATATTAAAAATCTTCTTGGCTGATTAATATGAAATGGGGTAATTTATATACTCAATTGTGATCTCTTGTAATCCATACCTAGTGGGGTGAGAGTGAAAAACTACTGGGAAATGGTTCATTGAAGAACTACTAGGAAATGGTTCATTCTTGAGAAGTGGAAGGAGGTGATGTTAAAAAGGGTTAGCATAAGCCTATTCTATAAGGGTGATGTTGTGCTTGACTAGAAAGCTTGCTAAGTCTATGTTGCTCTTAAAAGGGTTTCCCTTATGCAGGGGATGATGATGTGAGTGGTAAGGTTGTTGATATCCTTATCTTTTCCTTCTATTCTTACTCAAGCTTGAATCCAGAGATTTCCGTGTAGATTGTTCATGATGGGAATATTCCATATGAGTATAAGTTGCATGTCCTACATATGTTATGCATGTCTAAATTAACACTATGTTATGCATTTATTAAAAGGTCCTTATTGCATGAAAATGGATTTTTGATCAAATTCAGGTTACTCATGTTGTTGTGCATCTTTACATATTAAATGTGCATTGAAATTCATGAGATGACTTAAATGAACATGCTTGATGTTACTTTAAATGTGTGGTGTATTGGCCCCAAAATGGAGTGTTGAGTTTTCTTAAATAAGAAAAGATGAGTATCTTTGAAAAATGTGCGACATTTGGTGATTTGGGAAGTTCTAATGTAGCTCACTCTTGAGGAGTGCTGGTATGTCTAGCAATTGTCCTTATTTGTGCCTATGAATTGTAAGAATTTCCAAAAATGATGTATGTTTATGAAAACTAGTGTCATGATAGAAACTGAAACTATGGGAAATAATATCCTATTATTGTGATGTATTTTGTGTGACCTACCATTTTGGCTTCACGAGAAAGGAAATATTAACATGTTTTGGTTAGAAGTTGTATTCACCTATGTTGAATGCGTGTATGCAGGCTTAAGATGCCATGTGAGTATGTTGGGACTAGGATAAGGTAGTTCCTCCTTGAACATCACTAAATATGGTATTATCATATATGACCTTGATTGTGTTATGTCTAACCTATAAAAATTGTAGTTGGTCTATATTGATCATGATGTATTTGCATCAAGTATGAGTTGCATAAATTTTTCATGAGTTGAAGTGTGGATCATGCCTAGGTGTGCACCTGAAATCCATTTTTTTGTTTAACCTTAATATGAAATGATAAGCATGCCTAAAAGTTGGATAAGGTAGTTCCTCCAAATGACAATGAGTATGATGAAGTATGTGTGCACTATGAATTGTGGAGATAGTTTCTACTTACTTGTGTTGTATTGAGTGCATAATGATATAAAGTTGGTGTTCATTAAAATTTTGTTCATTAACTAATGTATTATACCATGTTGAATATTATGAGCTACTATATGAGTCATTCAGTCCTTGAACTTTTTTTAAATGTTTCTACTATCATTCGAGGACGAATGTTCCCAAGTGGGGGATATTATGAAGACCCTCAAAATGAAATAAGGTATCTATAGCCTCACATGTTTCTAAAAATTTTAATAACATGTAAATAATGTTTTTTATAGAATGTATAGTTTATATGAATAAGTTTTGAGGTCAAACGTCCAAGACGGTCGAAAGTTATTGTTTAGACATACTAGTGTGTCCTTGTATATTTGCCTTGTGTGTATGTGTTGTTTGGAATCTAAAATATTGTGGAGTTTACCCTAGTATATTAATAATCATGTTTAGGGTTAAAACGTTCAGGTACGACTCCCCGAGGACCACCCTAATGGTCCTTGAGGAGGGCCCAAGCATTGGAAAAGGCAACACCAAGATGTAGAGGCCCTTATGCATCGCGCTCCTGAAACTCATTTGGCATGTGCATCGCGCGCCTGACACAAGGCTCAGTTCCTCAAAAATTTAGTAAGGAAAAATTAGGATCTACCTCCTCGACGAACAGCCACTTCCGAGATTCAGTTGCGTTATTTTAAAGTGAAGTTTGACAAGTCCAAAAGTCCAAACAAATATGGGGGTGTTTTTGTAACTTTGGGACTTGGTTATATACTGTTTGATGTCGTATTTAAACTTTTTCCCAACTCACAACCCCAATACCAAATAAAATATTAACAAATCCCAAAGCTCCCTTCTCTTCCAAATTCTCTCAAACCTCCATTGACGCAAAACTCAAGCTCAGGCTAGAAGATGAATTTTCAAGTTGTTTCTTATCCAAATGTGTGGGTTTTTCTTCTATTAAGGTATTGTAACCCTTGATCTTTAGTTAATCTTTAATCTAAGGTTTTCTTTCAATGGTTTTTCAATATGAATCTAAAGTCAAAAATTCTATGTTTCAATTTTAACATGATTTCATTCTCAAATTGATTTCAAAAGCATTATAATGATGAATATACGATTAACTACTGATTTTATAATGGTTTTTGATCCAATTTCATGTAGAATCCATGATTCCTAAATCCTTCAAATTAGCCTTTAATGTGGGTCTAGTGATCTTGAGTTGGTGATAATCAAATTATAATTTGATTATAGTTTATATTCTATTCTTAATGTGATCTATGTCAATAGATATTGAATTCTTTGGAACTTATCAGTGATAATCGTGGCTTGGATAATTGGTAATTTTAACTATTTCCTCTAGTTAGCCTAGAATTATATCGAATTGTGTTCCTCGGTATGGTCCACTTATGGTGGTGGTCTTTACATTCTTGTACATCTTTAAATGTTATGATCATGGCCTTGAAGGCAATTGTTGTTATGTGAATTGTGGTTATGATGATCAAAAGTATTAAGGTTTTGTATAGTCTTGTATCTAGTATCATGATCTAGGTGTATTGATGATTTCATGTATATGTGAAGATCTTGTTAGTGTTAGGTATGGTCTACATGACTAGTTGGGATGAGTACTCTTGTAGCATGACCCCTACCTATATGAACCCTATATAAATGTGTGATCTTATCAATGTTAGGAGTCTTCCATTCTAATGTTGAATATGATCTTGTCTCCTATGATGTAATGTGGGTGTGTGACCTATATTCCCTAGATGTTCTATTGATGAGTTGGTCATGACTTTAAAGATACATTGTATTTGTGTTGTGATCCTTTGAAAGGTGATATCCTAAGTAACTAAGTTGTTGCTCTTATGTGATCATGATGATTCATATGAACAGAGATACACTCTCATGGATAATTATGAGTAAGGTAGACTCATGGTGCCAATTGAAAGTATAGTTCTCATATGTTCCATTATCTATTACTAATGCATGTAAAGTATATGACTAATGATTTATGAACATGTGGTGTCTAGAGGTATTAAGTGAAAGAATTTTCCACATGCATACACACACATAAAAGTGTGAATCTAGAATTATGTGAAAGGACATTCTCACATAACATAGGTTCTATGATTAAAGTATAATTCTCATCCTAGAAACCTTTGAAATATGATATTTGAGGAAACACGTCCCTAAATCCTAATCTCATGAACTAAATGAATAATAAAGGTTTAAAGCACTCCCTCTATTGCAATAGGTCAGGTCATTCAAGTGAATTACTCATGAGATGAAAGTCCTCTTACTAATGCAATAGGCCGTTTCTAGAATAATGTCACTATCCCTTAAACTACGTGCCTCAAAGGATATTGCTACTGGATCCACCTAGATTGTTAATAAACTTGTTTTGACCTTGTCAAGTAGAACCCCTTTTTTCGGTGTAGGGTCTTATGACACCGGATTTCATATATCTCCTATGGTCTATGTCGGTTATGACCCCTAAAGTTATGAAATGAACTAATGATAAGATATGATTAATATTCATGATTCCTTGAAAGACTACTTAGTGTAGATATGATTATGGACCCTACTTATTTATTGCACTAGTGGACTCTAAGGGAAAGTTATGATGAGTTTCCTTTATGTAAGATAAAAATTATTAGTATGCATGTGAAATGCACTTATGGCTTCTAAGTTAGTTTACTTGGTATATGTGGGGGTATGACACTCCATATTTACATTGCACAAGCAACCTTGTGAAGGGGTTTTGAGGTGGTTTACCTATGATATGAACTAATGACTTATGACCAAGACTAAATAAATGAAAGAGTTCTTATGTGATCATTATTGAAGTGTGTTTGTCTTATGTCTAAGTTTAAATGCATGTGTGGTATGTCATTAAATGTGATACGCCTAACTCTATGGTGACTTATTAGGATCACCTTCTATGAGTAGTAGTATGGGATGGTACTTGTACATTAAACTAGTGAGAGTGGGAGGTTATCTTAGGTTATGGTTCTTATATGTGAATTATGCCTTAATAAATGATCTTAAATGTGATTAAATGGATTTATGTGTTATTATTAGTAATATTCATGCTTATATGAAGTATTTGACTTATATTGTGCTTATTGTATCAATGTTCATAATGTTTTATAATAAAGACATGATGCATAATTTTTAACTAAATGTCCTCGTTAAGTGCATGTTTTTGCATGGTTGTCATACTTACTGCATTCATGTACTAATACCATTTCTTTATCTTTTTATACAAAGTGTATGTTGTGATGACTAAAGAATGTTTCTAAGATGGATGAGCTTGGATAGATGTTTATCATGTTAAAAAAAGGTTCCTTAAGATTCAATGATTTCCATTGTCAAGTTCTTATTCAAGTTATGTAATAGTCTAGAGTATGTTAGATGTTGTTAAGTGATGTGTTCCTATTCTACTTTAATTTTGATGAGTCTAAGATGGCAAAAGAGACATAGTTCCTACACTATGTGTGTGTGTGTATATATATATATATATATATATATGAAGTGATACTCTAGCATATGATGTGCTACAAAAATTTTTAAATTTTCCATTATTTTTTATGTTTATGCAATTAATGAATCTTAAGAGGCTTGTCTTAGACCTCGGAGAGGTCGAGGATGCCATGTGGCGACTTGAGGATGCGATAACTTTTAGGGTATACTCTCAGGTTGTTACAACACATTCCCTTTATTCATTTACTATTACATTAGGCAAAGAAGTTTCATAACAATCATTAGAACATGTAAGCTACATGGAGTCTGGTGTTCTACTCGCACACCAAAACGAGAGTGTTAAAACATTCCTAAGGTGTAACCTTTCTTACATTTCTATCAAGGTGGATCACTACGCTAGAGTCCTTTGTAGGCACATAGTTAAGGGTAAAGGAGATTGTTGCTAGAAACCCTAAATTACTAAACGTGGTGGTTCCATATCGTGAGACAACACATATCTTGGCAATATGGACTTTCTAAACGTGAGGAAACTTATGTGGGAGCTCATACTTATTAAACATGAGACCTCCATCTTATTTACATATTTCGATGCTAAGCATATATTCAATATTTGTAACTGTCTTGAGTCATCTCATAAGTTCACACTAGCCTTTAATAGGCCTTTACATAAGCATCTCAACATAATTTATCATACATAATCATAAGTGAGAACAAACCCTTTGACTATAGAAACCACTAACAAGTGAGTAAACTTTTCACTTGAACACTTTATTATAATCATGAGAACTACTTTCTATCATATAACATCAGATCATGATATGCATACATACTTCATAGCTAATTCAAGTGTATAGGGTAAAGGATGAGGAATATTTGTCATCAACACCACAATAAGACATTACACATAGGATCATTACTATCTAAGTAACTCATCTTTCCTAACTGCAATCAAGAAAGAACAAACCTTCATACCTTCTTGCCACTTCATGGTGCTTCATACTTCAATTTCCTAAGAATACATAATTAATGCATAAATAAGGTAAATTCAAGAAGCAATACATAACTAACATCATTCTATATAATCCATATACTCATCATCTTCCACAATAACCATATATATTTCAAGGTTTTATGAGTTTAGGAAAGAACAAGGGTCCAAGGGGAAATCTCAAGTGATTACAAACAATTAACCATAATTACATAGTTAAACAACAAAGGATCATCATTCATCACAATTGATTCACAATTTCATTCGAAAATGAGGGCCCATATATTGATAGAAACCCTAGTTTTGGGGGAGTTTTGAAATACACTTTGAAAGTTCCTTTTGGGGAAAGAAGTCTTAAGAGTGAGAGAAAACATACCATAAGTATGATTATCCATGAGTTTGCATTGAATCCCTTGGTGAATTAGTCTCCTTCTTGAAGCTCTTGAGTTTCTTCAGAGGTTTGGTTTTGGGGAGAGAAACTAGAGAGAAGTGAGAGTCATTGGGGTTTTTGAATTTTGAAGTTTGAAGACTATTTCAATAAGTTAAAATCTCTTAATATAAATAAAATACATAATTTAGACAAACCCTACATTTAATTGGCCAAGGGTGGAATTAATAGACCCACCCGTTGCTTGGCCGTGCAGTGCACTAGCTTGCATTGACCATCGATTCCTCCCAAACGACGGCCCATCGTTCCATGTACGGACAATATTTGCAAACCTTTGTCTGCATCAGTGGCTTCTAAAAATGGATCCTGATATATTCTTAGTGTGGACTCACGACTCCAAATGATGGAGCGTGAGTCAATCGATGGGGCATAGTTTGCCATCATCATTTGCATGCTATTTTTACAGCTTCTCGGGTCAATGTTTGGGTCCTTCTCAAGGGAACTTAGGTTGTTCCTCGGGGAGTCTTACCTGGACGTTTTGACCCAAAATATGTTCTAACGTGTGCCTTAAGTGATTTTACAATGTTTGACCTTTATACGACCCTTCCAAGACATAAAGGCACACTTGATAACTTTCACTAGTCTCCAGACACCATGAACGTGTCCTGACGTTTAAACTTTAACACATCCTAACTAAATTAAATAACATTTGTTTTAGGTATAAACCATAATTAGTCATCATGTGAGGCTCTAGTCTAGGTCATATAATTTCTATCGTGTTACACTTTCTAACCTCTTATCTAGTGTTTATAGGATATGAATAAAAGAAAGACTACCATAAGAAAAGTGGAGGAAGGATTAGTGAACGAGCGAGTTCCTCCCCAAGTTGAACAAGTCCCTATAGATAATCAAGAGAATTTAAATGGCGCGGTTCTACCTCAAGTGTCGCAAGATCCTTAAACTCCCAATGTTGATAGGGATATGTATAATCTGGATATAAGGATCACTTATAGATCTTTATCCTAACTCATGACAAAGCTTAAGCCCTCACAAATCATGTGATTTCTCAAGCTATTCAATGAGTTGGAACTCAAGGGAACCCTCCTACTTTTCATGGCACTAAGGTGGATGGATATCCACAAGGCTTTATAGATGAGGTATTCAAGGGGGTGGATGATATGGTAGTGACTCCTATGGAGAAAGAGGTACTAGCCGCTTACAAAATAAAAGATGTGGCAGAAGTGTGGTTTGAAAAATGAAGGGATGAGATACTCGTAAGGGCAGGCTTGGTAGATTGGGGAGAGTTTAAGATGGCCTATCTTGATAGGATTTTATCCACAGAGTTAAAAGAAAAAATGTTAGTAGAATTCATGAACCTTCTTTGGGGGGGGGGGGGGAG
>NC_028640.1:43479967-43510658 GCF_001406875.1 Solanum pennellii | reverse complement strand
GGGGGGGGGGGGGGTGAGTGTGAAGGAATATTCTCTCAAGTTCACCCAAATTTCTAAGTGTGCCCCAACCTTGGTAGTCAACTCTAGGGCTAGGATGAATAAGTTTGTAATGGGATGTGTAGTTTGTTTGAAGAAGAGTGTTTTATGGAAATTCTCCATCATGTAGTGGATATCTCTAGATTCATGGTGTATTCTCAACAAGTAATGGAGTCTAAGCTTAGGAAGATTAATACAGATGGGAATAGTCAACCTAAGTGTAACACTTCAAAAATTCAGGACGTGCCTTAAAGCCTAACATAACTGTCATGAGGTCTAGACACTGTTTTAAGGCATATTTTAATGTTTATAAGTCATTTAGGAAGTCTAGAAACCAAAACGTCCAAGATGTCCGAAAACTAGTTCTAGGAGGTACTAGCTTGCCTTAGCCTATTCCACTAGCTTTTAGGTGTCAGAAAATGATGAAAATTAGTGGAAGGGTGCGTAACAAGTTTTTAAATCTATTCATGGTTTAAAAATCCGTGTATGAACACCCAAGGACCAACCAAGGTCCCTTGAGGAGGTTTCTTGCATGTTGGAGTCAACACTGCCTGGATAGTGTGTAACCACCACATTCAATCGACGATCCGTGAGTGGATCGATGGGGCGTCCTTGCCAACCGTCAATAAAAAATTAGATAAATTGTTGGAGACCTCGCCTGGGCAGCTCTCTAACAAGAACCACGGATGTGCAGTACAGAGGAGGGTTGGTCCGTCGACTGACCAACGATTTGTCGATCGTGTAAAGCCCTATAATGAATTAAGGTGAACTAGAGACTCGTGAGTGTTTCTTGAGTGAATTTAAATTTAAAATGAGTTAAGTTAGTGTTCTTAGTAAGTGTATGAAGTTTGGTTAAGTTTGTAGGTCAAACATCCGAGAATGTCCATGACGTTCATAAGGTGTGCCTTGATGTGTTTGAGTATGTTTTACGTGCTCTTTTTTCTAGAAATCGATGTGGGATGTTTCTAAGATGCAGATGACTTATTTTAGGGGTTTAACGTCCGGTCACGGACCCACCTAGGACACACAAGGGGCCCTAGAGAAGGGCCCAAGACTTGGACCAAACCTTCCTAGGCAATGTCCACCAACGAGACCAAAACAAATGGCCACTAGGTCAACCAACGGCCCGTTGTCATGGTCCGTCGATTGGACCTGAAAGTTCAGTTTTCCATCTCCAAATATATCTAAGTGTCAACCAACGAGACCCCACAAACGGTCCATTGATGGGCAGACAGTCCGTTGGTTAGGTCTCGTCTGTGAGGCCTGTAAAAACTGTTAAGGGGCTTCCTTGGCTTGGGATGTTTTGTAAATTCACCCCAAGTATTTTTTGACCCTTGGAAATTCATTTTAGGGTTTATTAGATATATTAAAGTGTTCTAAACCCTAAGACCTAATTTTATACCTCGCTTCTTAAAACCCAAAACCCCTCTCCCTTAGAAGACTCTCTGAAGTCACCATGGAAGCTAGAAGTCAAGAAGGAACTAGGAGGAATGTTGGTGGTTTATCTTCATAAAAAATAATTGGTATTTCTTCAATGTGACACATGGTATCCATCCATGAAATCTCTTCCATTCAAGGAGCCCCTTTCTAAAAGATTTCAAAAAGAGTTCTCAACCTTAGTTTCTTCTATCTTAAAATCCTAATATGGGTCATGCATGAAAACATTTTGAATGACGTAATAATGATGTTTATAAGGTTAGTTATGATTTTAAGGTTAGAACTTCAATGAAATCATATTAAAGCTATTCATGAAATTTTGGCTTAAGAAATGGGTTAGATGACCATGAATTGGTAGTCTTTGAGCTTTGATTTCTTATGGTTGATATTATGGTTTAGGTACTGACCAAAGGGTTTTATTATGATGAAATATTGAGTAAAATTTAATAGGTGACAAAAGATTAGGTTAAAGGGTAAGTTGCTTAGGTTGTTTAGCTTTACTTCCTAAATGCTCTTGAGTGGTATGGTCCACCTTCTCGTTGGCGATGCTCACTTGAATTGTACGAATGTGAAGTTAGTTATTTATTAAGAATGAGACCATAAAGGCTTGTTATGTGTAGTAAGATGATAATACTGTTATTCTTGTTGAAATGTGCCTTATGAAGTTATAATGTGAAGTATGCTAGAGAGTATGCTTAAATGAAGTTATTTTTGTTAATTTTTTTTTGAAGCTTGTTATGAGAAGTATGCTAAGAATTATGTCTAAAGGACTTATATGATGATTATGTGAAGCATGTATAGTGATTGATGTGATGAATGAAGGTCTAAGCATGTATAGAAGTTAAATGTAAATGAATTGATGCTTATGTGCAAGGTGAGCTCACATGTACACACACACTCACACTTTAATGAATGAATGAAGCTTAGATAAGTCCAAAAGGGGAGTTTTGGGGTGAGAACTCTTCGTGAGTTGAGATGGAGTTCTTAGTAGCAACCCCACTACATACTATGATCTTTCTAAGATAGGTCGGAGGTTTAATGCCCTTCGTGAGTTCAGATGTGGCATTCACTAGTTATCCTTAACGTATACATTATAATGTTTAGAATCCGTGGGAGGTTATGCCTAGCACCAAGAGAATATGAAGAAGAGGTGGTTACACTTCGTGAGTTGAGATGTTGTATTCCAATGTACCTTTTGAGATAAATACTCGTTAGTGGAGAATGAGTTACTCAGTAGCGATCTCCTTATCCCTTATCTATGCGCCCACATAGGTGTAGATATTGGGCAAGCCATGTAAAAGGTAAGAGAATGACGTTATTCTAGGCAAGTGAGGATCCCTCATCCGATAGGGGTTAATATTGGGATTCCATGTCTAGCTCTCATGGTCTATGTCAGTAAAGCTAACTCCCACAAAAGAAATAAATGTGCTAAGTCTCCTAAAGGAGTATTCTACTGAGGGTAGGTAGTGGAATGGGACGCTATTTATCCATTTCACTAGGTTGACATTCCGAAAGGGGAGTCTTGGTGAGCCTTATTTTAATTGAATGAACTAAGTCTCCTAAAAGAATATACTACTTACGGTAGGTCGTGGTATGTGACACTATCTATCCATTGCACTAGGTAGGACCTTCCGAAAGGGGAATCTTGGTGCCCAGTCTTCTAAAAGAGTGTAATAATTAGGGTAGGTGGTGTTATGGGACGCCGTCTACTGATTGCACTAAGTAGGCGTTACGTAAGAAAATTCTTGGGGTGTTGTTGGGTATTCTTCTATTGTATTTCCATTGAATGGGTGCTTGTTCTCCCGAGGTGAGTATGACAAAAGGGAGTTAGTCTTGAGGTTTTCTTTGGTGTGTATTGGAGGAGGAATATGCGTAATTTCTTCATGTCATACCATAGTGAGTCTTAGGACGACCTTAGATAGGGAAAATACGATGGAAATGATGCTTATTTTCTCATTGGCAATACTTTGGAAGTTCACTACTTTGGTGTCTTTTTAGTTCACTACCAGGCTTAATTTGAGTCACTGTATTATTTTGGTGAGTTCACTGTGAAATGCTTTCTTTTGCTAAAAATTATGGAAATTCCTGTCTAAGTGTTAAATGATTTTTCTTATGTTGGTTTGTTCCTAAATTCATGAATGTTTTACTTATTTGGCATGGAATGTTATTTTACTAAAATACCCCTTTTTACATGATTTTGCATATGCCATATTTTGTACATTGTTTTGTACTAACCCATAATTTTCTATACTCTATAAGTATAGGTTTTTGGAAGCAAGGTTGAAGCCTACAAGGCAAATCTTGGGAAAGTTTCTCTCAAGACAAAGTATGTCCTCATATATTCGAGGGCATAGTCCTTTTATTAGTTTTTTTATATTAGGACTGATTATGTATTTCTGTTTTAATGTAAAGGTCCGTGTCCCTAAAATATTATGTCGTGTATTAAGTTTGGCTTGTGACGATGAGATTCTCTAAATATTTATGAAAGACTAGTTTTTAATAAATGTGTTGAAAAGTTTCATTTGTGCAGTACTTTTCATGTCTTATGTAATGAACGAAAGATAAAGGTCTTGTACATGACCCCAAAGGGTCAAGTACACCTTGCCAGGAACCGAGGGTTCTCCCTAACTTCTAGGGGGTACTTTCGGGTCGTAACCGATCATGGTCTCGTCGATAGGGCATGTATTCCTGCACATTTTTAATTAGGTCTTAACTAATTCATTAAGGGTCTTGGTGATTATTTAGATATTAAGGGATGCCTAATTAACTTAATTAACCCCCCATATTATGACCCCAACCCCATTAGTCTAATAACAACTCTCAAAACAAAACACTCTTCTTTCTCTCTCTATTGGAAGACACCATTGAAGACAAGTTAGGAGAGGGATTTGGTGGCTCAAAAGAAAATATTTCACCATCAATTCTTCATCAAACGCTGAGGTATGGGATATAGTTCACCTTTGAGACCTCTTTCCTCAAAGGGTTCCTTCAAAGTATTTTCAAAAGTTGGGTTTTAATGTGGGTTCTTCTCCATTTCAGAAATTAAGTTATGAATTGGTTTCTTTATGATTTATATTGGATAATATTAATTGATTAACATGTATTCTAACCTAATTATGATATATCATGATGGTTTGGTCTAGTTTGCAGAAAATGACCCTTAACCCTTAACCCTAGGTTTGATTTTTAATATAAAATAGATGTAATTGCTTCAATTGACCTACTTATTGATTGAATTACTATTAAATGGGGTTGTTACATTAATCATGAACAAATTATAATGATTTGTAGTCTTTCATGCTATTTCTTGAGAAGATGATCTAGGTTAGGAAAGGAATTGACCTAAGTATCTTGTCTTGGGATATGATCTAGTATTGAATTGTGATTTAGTGATTCTTCTAGCCTTGTTATCATGTTGATTATTGAATTGTGATGATGTATACCCAAATTGGTTTGGATTGAGGGTTTGTGGTAAGACCTTGATGATGAACAACGAAATAGACTTGGTAAGTCTTATGATCTCTATCCTTTACTTCCAATTGTAGTTAATTTTTATTACGTCATGATGTTGTATTGGATTATGCTTTGTATAAGGATTGATAGGGTGGTATGATGTTGAATTGAAATGTCTTGATTATGATTGTGAGGTTGATTAAGACGTAAATATTATAAGGATGGTGATTATTGTCAATGTGCCTTATTATAAATAAAAAATAAAATGTGCTAACCTCACTTATGTGAATTGTGATGAAAGGACTATACTCATACAATCTAAATGAGCTACGGTGATGATGATTATACAAGGGTTAGACTCTATGACCTACAATATGCTATGTTGATTAACACATATATTAATGATATTTCAATAGAGATACTTAGTTTAGCACCAAGTAAACTTCGCAATGGGAGGTGATGACTTCCCATAGAGAAATATTCACCCTATAGTTCTACATGTTGTATTAAATCTCCTAAGAGGGATACTTATCCAATGGATTCCCATGACAGGAGGCCCAATTGCAAAGTGGTATGTAGATGAAGAATACCTATCTTTAAGTTCTTTAACTTTGTTTCCCCCATAGGTAGACTACCTAGTGGATCCACCTAGAAATCTATGTTTATGTTTGGTTTTACTTTGGCTGGTAGACCACCTTCCATCGGTGTAAGGTTTTACAACACCGGATTCCACACTTAGCTGTTGTGGTCTATGTCGGTTAAGGCAAGTTTTCCCTAAATTAAAATGAACAAATGAAGGATAAACTAACTAAGGTTACTTGAGAGGTTTGACTTAGCCTAGGTAAGGGTATAGGACTCTACCTTTGCCTTGAACTAGTTTACCTTGATGGAAGGTTTATAAAGTTAATATTATCGATGCATATGATAATGAATGGAAAAGATTATATTATGGTGACTTTACATGTAAAATGGTACTATATGGTTATTTATACTTTTATGAACATGTAACTAGTCTATGTTGTTAAGAGTATGATGTTGTATATCCTTAAAAGGTAATGTTATGTGAAGTTGAATATTAGTCATGATTCTTGTTGGGTCACTTGATTAAGTAAGGTTATGGGGATTTGATTTGTTGTTGCCCTTGTTGGCTTGATAAGGATCATGAGTAGTAGTCTTGCTTTATTATGATATGATGAACTCTTATCCATGCTTGTGATGTAATTACTTGATGGTTGGGTTATATTAGATGATGGGTTAAATTATGTTGACAAGTATGTTATTTGCTTTGACTTGATGAATATGCCATTTTTGAGTTGTATGTTTTCCTTGATGATGCATAAGGCTTTTTAAAGAATAAAGTAACATGTTTTTATAAAATTTCCCTTTTAACATTATTTAATCTTATATTTTCCTATGGTCTCATACTTAGTACATTTGGACTACTAAACCCATTTCTTCTTTTCCCCCAACATTTTCGGCTCCGGTCGTTGAAGTGTTCTGGAAGGGGACTTGAAGATGTGTTGGGTCTCTTATTCATCCAAGTAGGGTAGGGAGGGCAATGCCACTATCTAGCTTATTGATTGTTATGAGTTTAAGACTCTTTCATTTCTTTCCTTTCAATTGAGTACCATACATTTGTGTGACTTATATGTGGTATTATTGGATTGATGTATTGTCTAGGACCAAATTTGATGTACTCTTATTAGATGGTTATCAGAAGAGACAAACTATTTATCTATGTAATCTTTTATATGCTTATGTGCAACAAAAGTAGAAGGCTATGTAACCATTCTATACGAAGGGTTAATGTATACTCGATACGGATATATATTATGTGTATGCAGAGGTCTATGTAAACCTCCAAGTAGAAGTAACTAAAAGTTTTAAATTTTCCGCATTTTTGACCTATGAATGTAATGATGTAAACAAAGAGTCTAGTTTTAGTCCTTGAAGAGGACGAGGACGCTGTTTACATCTAGGGGGTAAACCCAGATATGACAAAATTTTTATCAGAGCATAAGGTTTAATTATATTTGAGTCATTGTCTCTCTCAACCACGTCTATGTAAGTTTGTATTTATAATTGTGAAGCGCGCCACACATAGGATAGGAACCTACGTGATGCCTAGGAAACTCTCACATTCTTTGAAATCCAATTTCGTGCCATTAGAGTATACTTATGGTGTGGTTTTGCATGTAATCCTATTATTGTGATTATAGGAAATTGAACACTCGAACAAATGTGACACGAAGGCTTGAAGAGGAGAATGCCAATGCAGGAGCTCCTCCCCATGTTGATCAAAAACCTCCTCTTGAGGAAGGTGGGAATGATCACCAAACTACGGTCAATACTCCACATTTAACGGATGGTGACATAAGAGCTTCCCTTAGCATGTTGGCCAAGACGCCACTACTAAATCCCAAGCTATGATTGCCCAATCTAACCAGGAGGTATTACCCCGTCCTCATCAACAAGTTGTTACTATAGACTGCCATCTAAGGGATTTGACTCGGATGAATCCTCATACTTTCTATGGGTACAAGGTCAAAGAATAACCCAAAGTTCATTGATGAAGTCTGCATGATACTCTTGGCTATGGGGTTGTCTACTAGTGAGAAGGCCGAGTTAGCCACTTATCAACTCAAGGATGTGGGCATGTGGCTAAAGTATGGTATGTCCAATAGAAGGACAATAGACCATTGAGGGATGGTCCAGTGACTTGGGAGATCTTCAAGAAAGGTTTTGATGATCGTTTCTTTCCTAGGTGGTGGAGTTCATCAGCCTTCGCCAAGGAGGTATGAGTGTTCATGAGTACTCCCTGAAATACACTAAATTGTCAAACTATGATCCTTCTTTTGTTTCCAATCCTAGAGATGAAATGAGTCGCATTGTGACTGGGGTTTCGGATGATTTGCAAGAGAAGTGTC
Organism: Solanum pennellii; assembly: GCF_001406875.1. Classification (NCBI taxonomy): domain Eukaryota; kingdom Viridiplantae; phylum Streptophyta; class Magnoliopsida; order Solanales; family Solanaceae; genus Solanum; species Solanum pennellii. Next base: position 43,502,805 of record NC_028640.1, on the reverse strand, counting down.
ATTTTTCTATGCTACATGACAACATGAATCTTTTTCGCCTTATTGTGCATGCCAAACATGTGTAAGATGCAAGGGCGAAGAGGACGAATAGAGATGCTAAGAGGGCAAGATATTTTGATGGAGGTCCTTCAAATAATAGGGTTGATATCCAAGACAAGCCTACATTTAAGAAACGGGTTTCTAATCAAGTTCTATGAAGTTCCGTAAGGCTCGTGATGATAAGCTGAAAAAACTGAGAGCCCACAAGGAAAGGAGTGGAAACTCATCAAACAAAAATCCTACATGTGCCAAGTGCGGAAAAGGTCATTTTGGTGAACACTTAGTGGGAATGGGCTATTGTTTTGGTTGTGGCAAGAGATTCCACAAGGTTAGGGATTGTCCTAATATAAAGGGGTAAGAAAAGGATGGTAAAGCTCAAGCAAGTGGTTCAAATTAGGATCCAAAGAAGAACCTCTTCTATTCTCTCCGCTCTATGGATGAGTAGGAGACTTCTTCTGACGTGGTGAATGGTATATTGAAAGTCTTCTATATTGATGAATACGCCTTTCTTTAACCCGCTGCCACTTTATCATTTATTACCCCTCTAGTAGCTAAAAAGTTTGACATTTTACCCAATATTTGCATGAACCTTTTGTAGTGTCTACTCCGGTGGGTGAGTCAGTTGTTGCAAAAATGGTGTATAGAAATTGTCCTATACTGTTGCCCAATAGAGATTCTTATGTTGAACTAGTAGAATTTGATATGCTTGATTTTGATATTCTATTGGGTATTGATTGGTTTCATGCTTGCTTTGCCTCTATTGATTGTAGGACAAGGGTGGTAAAGTTTAACTTTCCAACTGAACCCGTTGTAGAGTGGAAGGGGGAAATTATGTTCCTAGAGGTCATATCATCTCTTCTCTAAAAGCGTGCAAAATGATTTCAAAAGGTTTTCTATACCATATTGTAAGAGTCAAAGATTTGGACTCCGAAATTCCTCCCATTGAGTCGGTCCCTGTAGTGAGTGATTTTTTGGAGGTCTTTCCTAATGACCTTCTTGATATTCCTCCCAAATGGGGAATCGATTTTGTATCAATTTATTACCGGATACAAATCTCATTTCAATTCCTCCTTATCATATGTCTCCGGCAGAATTGAAAGAGTTGAAGGTTCAACTCAAAGATTTACTAGAAAAAGGCTTCATTAGACCTAGTATTTCTCCATGGGTTGCTCCAATTTTGTTTGAGAAGAAGAAGGATGGGTCCTTAAGAATGTGTATTGATTACCATCAACTCAAAAAAGTCACAATAAATAAAAAGTATCCTCTCCCTCCAATTGACGACTTGTTTGATCAACTCCAAGGGGCAAGCTACTTTTCTACGATTTACTTGAGATCGGGGTATCACCAACTTAACGTGAAAGGTGAGGATATACCAAAGACAGCCTTTCAGACTACATATGGTCATTATGAGTTCTTAGTAAGGTTCTTTGGTCTCATTTATGCTTCGATGGCGTTTATGGTTCTAATGAATAGGGTGTTTCAAAGTTACCTAATTTCATTTGTCATTGTCTTCATTGACAACATCTTATATATTTGCAAAATGAGGGTGATCAGATGAACCATTTGAGGGTAGTGTTGCCAGCACTTAAAGAACATCAATTGTTTGCCAACTATAGCAAATGTGAGTTTTGGTTGAGGTCGGTGACATTTTTTGGTCTATTATCTCTAGTGAGGGAGTTGAGGTTGTTCCCAGGAAAACAAAGGCGGTGATAAATTGTCCTAGACAATTGACCCCAACCGACTTAGGAGTTTCATGTGTTTAGCAGGTTATTATCGGAGGTTCCTGGATGCTTCTGCATCCATTGCATCTCCATTGACTACTTTGACCAAAAAATGTAAGAAATTTGAGTGGTCGAAGGCATGTGAGAGAAACTTCAAAATGTTGAAAGAGAGGCTTACTTCTGCTCCGGTGTTGACTTTACCACAGGGTTCAAAGGGGTTTGTTGTGTATTGTAATGCATCCCAGTGGGTTTAGGGTGTGTGCTTATGCAACATAGGAAGGTGATAGCCTATGCTTCTAGGAACCTTAAGGTGAATGAGATAAACTATCCAACTCATGAGATTGAGTTAGAGAGAATGGTTTTTGCCTTGAAAATATGGAGGCATTACTTTTATGTCATACATGTTGATGTCTATTCCGACCATAGGAGTCTCCAATATGTGTTTACCAAGAAGGGGTTGAAACTTCGACAAACAAAGTGGTTAGAATTGTTGAAAGATTACAACATGAGTGTCCTCCATCACCCCGACAAAAAACCAATGTGGTTGAGGATGATCTAAGTTGTATGACTATGGGTAGTGTGCCACACATAGATGAATCCAAGAAAGACCTAGTGAAAGATGTTCATAGGTTGGCTAGGTTGGGTCTGAGGTTGGAAGATTTTCTGAATGGTTGATTCATGGTATAACTCCAAGTCATTATTGGTAGTTGAGGTGAAATGCAAACAACACCTTGATAAATCATTGATGGAGTCGAAGGAACTAGTCCTTGGCAAGCTTAATTAGGCATCCTCTTTAGGGGAAGATGATGTTTTGAGGTACCAAGGAAGATTGTGTGTTCCCAAGGTAGATGAGTTGAGGAACTGGATCCTTGAGAAAGCCCATGGGTCCCGCTACTCCATTCATCCGGGTTCAACAAAAATGTACCATGACCTTAGGGAGGTATATTGGTGGGAAGGTTTTAAAAAGGACATACCGGAGTTTGTTGCAAAGTGCCCAAATTAGAAACAATTAAAAGTCGAGCATCAAAAGTCGGGTGGCTTACTACAAGAAATCCAAGTTCCTACTTGGAAGTGGGAAGACATCAACATAGATTTTGTAATGGGTTTACCTCAGACTCAAAGGAAATGTGACTCTAAATGGGTGGTTGTGGATAGGTTGAACAAGTCCGCTCACTTTATTTTTGTCAAGTCTGCATATTCTGCGGAAGATTAAATTAGGATCTTCGTAGATGAGATTGTGTGTCGCCATGGGATTCTGTTATCCATCAATCGGATCGGGGTGCACAATTCACATCTAGGTTTTGGAGGACATTCCAAGAAGGGTTGGGTACTAAGGTGAAGTTGAGTACCTCTTTTCATACTGAAACGGATAGTCAAGAGGAGAGTACTATTGGAACCCTTGAGGATATTCTTACGGCTTGTATTATTGATTTCAAGGGAAATTGGGATAAGCATTTTCCTTTGGTGGAATTCGCTTATAATAATAGTGTTCGTTCATCCATCTCCATGGAACCCTATGAAGCCTTGTACGGTACGAGGTGTAGGTCTCCTATTGGATGGTTTGAAGTGGGTGTGACTTCACTTCCTGGTCCCAATTTGATTTATAAGACTTTGGAGAAAGTTCATATGCCAATTATAATAGAAGGGATTTGGAGTTTGAAGAAGGTGAAAAGGTGTATTTGAAAATTTCACCTATGAAAAGGGTGGTTAGATTGGCCAAGAAAGGGAAGTTGAGTCCTTTTTATGTGGTTTTATATGAAATCTTTCAAAGGGTTTGTAAGGTTGTCTATGAATTGAAACTTCCTAGTAAATTGGCTTCGGTTGCGGTATTTTGATGTTTCCATGCTTAAGAAGTGTACCAATGATCCCGAATCTATTGTACCTACTGAGGGTCTTGATGTGAAGTATAACTACTCTGATGAGGAAGTTGCGGTTCAAATTCTTCATAGGCAAGTCAAAAATTTAAGGAATAAAGAGGTGGCTTCCGTAAAGGTGCTTGGAAGAATCACCTAGTTGAGTGTGCAACATGGGAGGCCGAGGCCAATATGAAGTCCGTTACCCTCACCTATTTCATAACTAAGGTTAGTAGTTCTTATTAATAATGAAAATAATGACTACAAATTGAAGTTTCTTGATTTTTGGTGAAGAATTGCAAAATGTGCATTTTTGAATAGATTTACAGTGTCTTAAAGTGAAATTGTACATTTGAGTTTGAAATTTTGCTCTTTGGCTTGTTTGAGTTATTTTGTGTATTTTGATATGATGAGTCTCTATAAAATTATATGTAGCATGTTTGTAAGTGGAAGTTATGCATAATTGACTCATGTAAAGCATGATGAGATTATGTTGTTTTTGTGAGAAGGAAATTCCTCATAATGTGATATTGGAGCCTTATGTGTTGTAATTGATGTTTTGAATTGTCTTGTGCATTTGGATATGGTTCATGTTGTTATGTATTTTTGTTGGTTGGCCTTCTATTTTTTAGTCTATTCCTTCATTCAAAAGATTTTAGTGTCATTTGGGGACGAATGTTCCTAATGGGGGATAATGTAACACTTCAAAAATCAACGACGTCTCTTAAATCCTAACATAAGTTTCATGAGGTATTGAAAGTTTCTAAAGGCCTATTGTAATGTTTATAAGTTATTTAGGAAGTCTAGAAATTAAGACTTCCATGACGTCCGAAAGCTAGTTCTAGGAGGTGCTAGTGTGCCTTTGCCTATATGACTAGCTTTTAGGAGTTGGAAAATGATGAAAATTGGTGGAAGAGTGTCTAACAAGTATTTAAATCCATTAATGGTTCAAACTTCAAGGTAATACTCCCCAAGGACCAAACAAGGTCCCTTGAGGAGGACCCTTGCACGTAGGAGTCGACACAACCTGGGCAGTGTGTAACAACGAGATGCAATCGATGATCCGTGTGTGTATTGACGGACGTCGGTTCCAACCGTTGATCAACACATCAATAAATTGTTGTATCCTCTCCTTCACAAATTTGTGACAAGAACCACAGATGTGCAGCACGGAGGAGGGCTGGTCCGTCAACTGACCAACGATCCGTCGATCATGGACTCGTTGATGGGGCTTGTAATTCATGCACGTTTTTAATTAGGTATTCACTAATTAATTAAGGGGTTTGGTTGTCATTTAGGGATTAAGGGAATGCTAATCAAGTTAATTAACCCCCAGATAAATATTGCTACCCCATTAGTCTAATTAAAACTCTCAAAACAAAACTCGTTTCCTTTTCTCTTCTTTCTCTCTCTATTGGAAGACACCATTGAAAACAAGCTAGGGGAGGGATTTTGGGGATGAAAAGGCATGAATTTACCATCAATTATTCATAAAAAATTGAGGTATGTGATGTAATTCACCTTTGAGACCTCTTTCCTCAAAGGGTTCCTTTAAAGTATTTTCAAAAGTTGGTTTTTTCATATGGGTTCTTCTCCATCTCGAAAATTATGTTATGAATTTGTTTGTTTATGTTTTATATTGGATAATATGAATTGATTAATAGGTATTGTAACCTAATTATGATATATGTTGATGGGTTGGTCTAGTTTATAGAAGATGACCCTTAACTCTTAACCCTAGGTTTGATCTTGATATGAATTAGGTTGTAACTGGTTCAATTGACTTGCTTATTGATTGAATTAATATTAAATAATGTTTTTACATTAATAATGAACAAATTAGAATGATTCTTAGTCTTTCATGCTAGCTCTTGAGAAGATGATCTACGTTAGGAAGTTAATTGACCTAATTATCTTATCTTAATTTATGATGTGGTATTAAATTGTGATGTAGTAATTCTTCTAACCTTGTTATCATGTTGAATATTTACTTGTGATGATGTAAACCCAATTCGGGTTGAATTGAGGGTTTATGGCAACACCTTGATGATAAACTATGAAGAAGACTTGGTAAGTCTTATGATCTATATCCTTTACTTCCAATTGTAGTTAATTTTGATTAAGTTATGATGTTGTATTGGAGAACTCCTTTTATCAGGATCGATATGGTGGTATAATGTTAAATTAAAATGTCTTGATTATGATTGTGAGGTTGAATAAGATGTAAATGTTATAAGGATGGTGATGATTACCAATGTTCCTTATTATAAATAAAAATGAAAATGTGCTAACCTCACTTATGTGAATTGTGATGAAAGGACTATTCTCATACAATTTATTGAGCTACACAGATGATGATTATTGTAACAACCCTAAAAATGGCTATGCTAAGTAATGCTTAATGTGTGTATGATGCCTACACCGGGTTCACATTGATTGATGCGCGTAGAACCAGACCTCTGAACCCTTGTGACAGCCAAGCCAACTAACTTGTGAAGTTAGTTGAGCTAGGAAATGTTTGTTCCAACCATGTAGAGCTCCCGAATATGAAGATTTACCCGTATGAGTCTTTACCGGACTTAAAGTTTGGAGGGTCTAGGGGTAAAATTTTCTTTTTCCAAGCTAAGTGTAGTATCGTAATTATCCTAAATATGTAATTAATTATTTAATGAATAAGGTGGAGGGTCAATTTGGGGAGAGAGAGCAAAAAATTTGGGTTTTTAGTGAAGTCTTGCTCCACCCAAGTTCGAACCTAGGTGGAAGCAATGATTTAAATTGTTTTTATTTAAATTGGTAAATTAACTTAATTAATTAATATTTATTAGCTGATTTAATAAAAAGGAAAATCAGATTTTTTTAAGTTAAGGAGATTCCTAGTTTGACTAAGTCCTTAACTAAGCCTAAACTACTTTTACGTTTCACTCTCTCACGTCTATCTCACTTCATGATCATTCTCTCTTCTCTCATTCACGTTCTCTCTTCATAAATAACTTCAAAAACAGAAAATTTGACCAAAGTTCTTCACACTTGAAGAGCTCACAATGAAAGATAAGAACAAACAACTAATCAATCACGTTAGGCAAAGAGAGGGTTGTCCGTCAAATTGGGGTTGAGGTTTTCGGTGTTGGACGTGAATTTTGAGGAGAAACTTTGGGCAGCAGGTCAAGGTTTGAACGTGAAAAAGGTATGGGTTCTCTTCTCTCTTGGTCCCTTTCCAAGAGACCCCTTAAGGTTAAGTATATTCAAATCCAAAAACTAGGGTTGTTCCCCGTTGCATGTCCTTGTCAGTAGCTCCCAATGATTGGTAGGTTGGGTATGTTTGCTGGTAGATATTAGGTGTGTGTTGTGTTTTCGTGATGAATATGTTCATGAATGTGTGCTTGGAATCGTATGAATGACAGCCTATACTATCCGAAACTATGTGTACATGTGTGCAATGTGAACGATGACTATGTGCTCTCAGGTTTAAGGCTCTAAGATGTAATGTTATGGTTGTATCCTTACGTGCACAAACTTATGTAAATCGTGATGTTCATTTGAAGTGTAATGTGTCTGAATTGAGTGAGAAACTCTTGGCTAAACGAATCCATGAAAGTGCACCTAAAACGTTCTAAATGAACTATGAAATTTCCCTAAGAACTAACGTGTAATGTATTGAAAAAGATGTTGAAAAACAACAAAATTTCAAGCTACAAGTTGATGGATTTCGGTCACATTGAAGTAATTAAAAATGTTGTGAAAATGAATTAAAACAAGTGAGGTCGTGGATGATTGAACCCGTGACCTCACCATGTTAAAATCCATGAAAATAAGTGAGTTAAAAATAATATGGTAAGGGGGACTCGAACCGTGATCTTGGCAGGAAAATGGAATTATGAAAATAAGAAATGAGAGGAGTGTGATTCGAACCCGTAACCTCCCAGTCAGACTAAGGAATAAAAAGAAAAGAAATGTTGAGGCATGTGGGAATCAAACCCACGACCTCTAGGCGGAAAAAGGGAATTTAAAAAGAAAAATAAAGTAAGGCTGTGTGGATTCGATCCCACACCCTCACGGTCAATTTGGAAAAGTCAAGAACAAAAGAAAAGAAAATAAATGAGGTTGTAGGGGATTGATCCCACAACCTCTCGGTCCCAAGGAAAGCGAATCAGAAAGAAAGAAAAATAAGAAGAAAAAATAAAGAGATGAAGACGTTGGGGCTCGATCTTGGTTCCAAGTCATGTGGACCGAAAATAAAACAAAAAGAAAAATGTAAGTGTTGCCCAAGAGATTTAAAATTGGGTTCCCTTGCCCAAATTTTGTATTGATACATAAGTCATACGTGAATAAATGTTCAAGAATAATGCTGCCTACATCGATCGAGACTGAGAGCTTGGCATACATACAACATTCATAAGTCTTAATCACATAATCTTAGGAAGGTATGAATCACCTAAACGAACTATGAATAAAGCCTCATGGCTTGTATGTTTAGACCCATAAGTCTAGCATACACTTAGAAGAAAGTGAACCTAAGATGTATGTAATGAAATGATGAAATGAACAATGAAATGATGAAACCCTAGAAGGGTTAAGTAAGAGTGTGAAACACACTAAATGTGCCAAGTCCATTGTCATATGATGAAATCAACAATGAAATGATGAAACCCTAGAAGGGTTAAGTAAGAGTGTGAAACACACTAAATGGCCAAGTGCATTCGCATATGGTGAAATGAACATTCACATAATAAGGGGTGGGTAACTATGAACAACAAATGTGCTAAATTTTATGAATGTGGTGAAAATAAGATAAGACGATAATGTAAAAGATGAGAGCAATCTCAAATGAGCCTAAGTGAATGTTACCAAAACATATCACCTATGAGAGTGTAAAGTTAATGAAGAGACCAGTCTCTATGCACACTTTAATGAAAGTATTGAGAATAATACACTTAATACTAATGATGAGGTGATATATCATCTATTGAGATATGATGTCCTCATACTAGAAACCAACTTTCGTGATGTATGAGTTGAATGTAATGGAACTTTATACTGAGCACCGATAAATTAGCTATGAGCGGTGATGCCTTCTTCCAAGAAGGGCGGAGTTTCACGTAACACTTATGATATCAAACTGTCTGGCATGCCGGGTATATGCCTCTTTATATCTCCTAATCTTCGAACCTATGTAAACAATATAGGGATCTGGTGGGGTTTGATTTCTATGTATACTAGCATGTTTTGGGTTACTCTTGCTGGTAATTCCACCTCTTTTTGGTGTGGGGGAGACTCTATATTTCATGATGCTCACATGATCTATGTTTGTTAAAGTTAAAGTTCCCAATGAAAGAATGAGGCCAGCCTCAAATGATGCACATCATGAAATGAATGATGCCAAAGGTTTTAGGATAGGATGATCAAGAGGTGATCTAGACTTAAGTAATGACACTAGGTCATTCTTGATCATTGCACAACGAACCCGATGAAAGTCTTAAACTACATCCTAAGTATAGCTGGTGTTCACACTAGCCTATGAACGAAATGAAATGAAGTACGTATGAATGAATGAAGCAGATTTGTGTTTGTTAATGAAGGTTCCCTAGTTGAGGTCCCATATGTTGAGCCCTTGTTTTGGGATGTCTTAATGTCAAGTCCATGATTCCAAGGTATCATGGAATATGAATGAATGATATGAAAGATGTTATGTTCTATATGCAAAATGATATGTGCTATGTGTAAGATGTTTTGGGCTGTGTGCAATATGATAAGTATGATGATGCATGTTACTCTCATGGCATGACTTTCCTAATCCAAATTTTGAAAGATCACTAACTTTCCTAATCCCATTTTGGCAAGTCCACTAACTTGACTTTCCATAATCATGTTGTTAGGAAAGAGCTCTTCTCACTCATGCATGTCCTTGGTGTATACTTGGATATACCCATACTTAGTACAAGTGTGTACTAATCCCATACAATTCTACAATTTTTGGTGCATGCACAGGTGGACGCTAGAGCTTACAGGTTGATGTTGAAGCTATCCAGACGTGGAGCTTTTATCCGGACTTGGTAGGACCCCTCATGCTTTCGAGGATGTCTACCGTTATTATCTAGCTTAGATGTAGGCGATAGCTAGTGGAACATGTTCCACTAATGTTTGTTTCCACTATTGTTCAAACTTTTTATTGGTGCCGTTTTTGCAAGAATACGTTTGATAATAAAATGATCTGATACTTTCATTTGATTATCACTTTATTAGATGGTTGATTTGTGAACGTGTTTGATGTTAGGTAGTATATATACATGTATGATAAGAAGCAAAAAGTTTCAAATTTTTCGCTAAAATTAACCTAGATGAAGTAAGGATTACGTATGCAAGCTTGTCTGCGACCTCTGAGAGGTCGACAACGCCTGTCTTGTCTAGGGTCTAGACTATGGTCGTGACAATTATACAAGGGTTAGACCCTATAGAATATAATAATCTATGATGATTAACAGAGACATTAAAGACATTTCAATAAAGGAACTTCGCTTAGCACCGAGTGAACTTGACAATGAGAGGTGATGACTTCCCATAGAGGAAGATTCACCCTATAATTCTACATGTGGTGTTGACTCCCCTAAGAGGGATACTAGGCCCACATTTCCTAGTGGTATGTAGAGGGAGAATATGTATTTCTTAGTTCTTGAACTATGTTGCCCCCATAAGAAGAGTAGCTAGTGGATCCACCTAGAAAGCTATGTTTATGTTTTGTTTTACTTATTCCAGTAGACCAACTTTAATCGGTGTAAGGTATTACAATACCGGATTCCACACTTAGCTCTTGTGGTCTATGTCCGTTAAGGCAAGTGTTCACTAAATTAAAATGTACAAATGAAGGATAAACTAACTAAGGTTACTTGAGAGGTTTGACTTAGCCTAGGTAGGGTTATGGGACTCTACATATGCCTTGCACTAGCTTACTTTGATGGAAGCTTTAGAAGGTTAATATTATGTATGTCTATGATAATAAATGCAAAAGATAATTTTACGATGACTTTACATGTAAAATGATACTATATGGTGATTGGTACTTTTATGAACATGTAATTGGTCTATGTAATTAAAAGTATGATGTTTTATATCCTTAAAAGGTAATGTTATGTGAAGTTGAATATTATTCATGATTCTTGTTGGATCACTTGATTGAGCAAGGGTTATGGGGCTTTGCTTGGTTATTCCACTTGTTGGATTTATGAGAATTCATGAGTAGTAGTCTTGCTTTATAATGATATGATGAACTCTTATACATGCTTGTGATGTAATTACTTGATGGTAGGGTTATATTATATGATGGTTAAAGTATGTTGACTAGTATGTTATTTGCTTTGTGTTGATTAATATGTCATTCTTGAATTGTATTTTTTCCTTGATGATGCATAATGTTGTTCAAAGAATAAAGTAACATGTTTTAATAAAATGTCCTTTTCAGCATGATTTGATCATATATGAGCATATAGTCTCATACTTAGTACAAGTGTCGTACTAACCCCATTTCTTCCTTTTCCCAAACATTTTTGGTTCTGACCGTTGATGTGATTTTGAAGGTGACTTGAAGAAGACTTGGTTATCTTATTCATCCAAGTAGGGTAGTTGCTCAATTTCCGAGGGTGATGCCACTATATAGTTTATGTAGTTGTTAGGAGTTTTAGACCTTTTCGTTTCTTTCCTTTCAATTGAGTACTATACATTTGTATGACCTATATGTGGTCTTATTGGATTGATTTATGGGCTAGGCCCAAATTTTATATACTCTTATTACATGGTTATGAGAAGAGACAACTATTATGACTATTATGTCTATGTTATCTTTTATATACTCATGTGCAATAAAAGTTGAAGTCTATGTAACCTTCCTATATGAAGGGTCTATGTATACTTGATATGGATATATATTATGTGTATGTAGATTTCTATGTAAACCTCCAAGTAGAAGTAATTAAAAGTTTTAAATTTTCCGTGTTTTTTACCTATGAATTTATTGATGTAAACTAAGTGGCTAGTCTTAGTCCTCGAAGAGGACAACGACACCGATTACATCTATGTGCTAAACTCGGATGTGACATTAATTCTAAGAAAAAGATTTATAATCAAGATTCTTTAATGGGGAACAAGGATAGGGTTTCCAACAAAAATCCTCAAGGAGGGACTCGAGGTGGCTATACTTTGGAGAGGCCTAGGTGCACTACATGTGGGAAGCAACATTTGGGTATGTTTCTTGATGGTATTGATGGTTGCTTTGGATATGGAATAATAGCCATAAGATGAAATATTTCTCGGCTATCAGGCTCTCACGACCTAAAGTAAACCCTAGAAGGTAGGGCATCCTTCAAGTCGGAACATGGCATACTTGAACTCTCAGAGGTCTGGTGATAGCCCTTCGACTTCATTCATTGCATATATATACGAAAAATAGTGTTTAATTCAAAGTTTTCTTTCAAAACATAATGCGGAATCATTTCATTGAAGTTCTAACATATTTATTGAAAACCATCTATTAAAACATGATTATAAAGGTCTTGGATTACACCTATAAAATGCTAACATAGAAAAGAACAAAAGTGAAAACATAAGAGTGATGTCCTCGGATGCTATGAGGACTCACCAATCTTCACTTCTTGACAAGCCTTGGAAACTCTACCCTTGAAAGTAACTCAATATCCTCAAGAACCAACATTGGATTAGAATTTAGGAAAAATATGCCTTATTACAAAATATATCAAGTATGGAAACTATCATACCAAACATAAGATATCTCAACGTGTTATTCAACAATATACATAATCATAAGAGATAAAATAATAAGCATAACATGAATATTCAACGCATAATAAAACGTCATAAAGAAAATTAGAGTTCATATTTAACCCATTGTCCTTATTAATCAAACGAACTAGTTCACAAGCCACCTCTAAGTATACTTGGGCAAGGCTAAAGTAGCATCTCGTAGTACTACCAAAGATAAGTAACTCTCTTTGGTCATTATTGATCATAACTAACTTTCATAATTGAGACATACATTCATCATAACATACGATCACTATTCCCTAGGCCACCTAAAAGAATACTTGTGCAATGCATGTGAAGCCTCCCATCTACCTTAAACACTAAGCCTATCTTCAAGTCACCCTATTCCCTTTCATCTTAGGTTAGGAGTCTCTAGTATACCTAGTTCTTATTGACAAAGAACTATCTTCTTAATTCAATCAATTCATGGAAGGCAACTATAGCAACTATCAAAGCTAAGCATACATCATGTAGGGTGCATGTCATAAGTAGCTTCAAGTCATACTTGTGTCATGTATGGATAGAATCCTATACTACCATCCATACTAAGTACTTTTGTAGACTAACATAATCAAAGCTAACTAAGGAAGGAAACATCTATACTAACCATCATGCAACCAATAATGTAGACGCAATCTAATAATAGGGGAGCATGAATCCTCAACCCTAATCTATCATGAGAAACTAATCTCAAGTTACTTCATCAAATCCACCTTGATGCAAGTCAAGCTATCACTAGGAGAGTATACGCCTTTCCCCTAAAGCTATCATGAAATGGTTTAGGCCTAACCAAGTCAAATTATCATGAAGGCAGTCTAGTCATGCTACTTCAAACCATTATAAGGAGAGATTCACTATTCAAATCCCAAGCTATCAATATAACCACCATTCCGCAGTTATCATTGTCACGACGGGGAGCATCCCCGAGACGCAATCAGCATCGTCGTTCTCTAAGAGGACTAAGACTAGCCTTTTAGCATTCATCATTATATTTCATAGGTTAAAAAGTTCAGAAAACTTAAAACATTATACATATTGAGGTATACACAGACCTCTCACTTAGTTTAGATGTATACATATTGAGTTTACTTAGACTCCTTGCATAGGAAGATTACATAGGCTTCTCGTTTAGAAAACATAATCAAGACATATGATTAGTCTAATAATACGTCTCACATTAACAATCTAAAGGAGTACAATTTTGGACATAGCCAATACAAAGTCAATATGCCATTACTGTCTTACATCAATGTCTCAAATGATGAATGAATGAACAATGTCATTAGACAACACTATTACAATGCTTGAATATGAAAAGGTAACATTCGCGGATATTGAGGACCTACAAACACTTGGAGAAAGAAGTCCAAGCCTTCTTACTTTAGCCTCAAGATACTTCAATGGCCCGAACCAAAATTGTTTTGGAAAAAGGGAAGAAATATGGGTTAGTACAAAACACATATACTAAGTATGGTTCCTATGAATAAAATCATTAATGCATCAAAAAAGGCACAATGTAGTCAGAACTATGCTTTATGCTCAATAACTCAACCCACACATTATGGAACAATATAAGTCAACCCAACATGATATTTATCCAACACATAAGCAACCTAAGATAATACTTGTGCAATGACAATAATGGAACCCCATAACTCTATCCAAAACTAAGCATCACATTAAGTCACTTATTACATGCATATAACAAAATCTCAAGTTTTATCATAACATGCTTGATTCATAAGTTCATATATAACTTGACTTAAATAACATTAAATCATCTTACTCATAAAGAATATTACTAAGACCATCCATTAGCATCCCACATGTGCAATGAGTAACAGAAGTTACATACCCTCCCTCACCCAATGTAGTAACCTTCAAGAGAAGACCTAATATTAGTTCACATACTTGACTTATTTATTTACCATATTAAATTAGGGAAGATAGTTCAATAACTGACATGAGATCATGTGAGCTACATGGAATCTGGTGTTCTCCTCCGACACCGAAGAGAGAGGGTTAACACTTGCCTAAGGGGTAACCAATCTTACATAGCTATCTAGGTGGATCCACTAAACTATAGACCTATGTGTCACATAGTTAAGGGTTAAGGAGATTGTTACTAGAAACCTTGACTTACTAACGTGGAGGTTTCCATATCATGAGACAACACATATTGTGGGAATCCGGACTTGTTAAATGGGGAGAAACCCTTGTGGGAGGACGGACTTGCTAAACGTGACACCTCCATCTCATTTACATACCCTTTTGGTTATAATCATTTATTCCCTTTAGTAATCATAAAACTCATTATGTAAGATCACATTAGTCTCGTCCACACCACTATGTGAACATCTCATCATAATAGATCATTGGTATTCGTAAGTGAGAACCATCCTTTAACTTTATAATCCACATGCAAGTGACTAAACCTTTCACTCAACACTTTATTATACTAATGAGAAACAACTTTAAATCATATAATGATCATACCATAACACACTTTCATACTTCATAACCAAATCAATAGTCTAGGGTTAAGGATGAGGAATACTTGCTATTAACATCACACCCACACATTAGACATAGAAGCGTTACAACCTAAGTAACTTATACTTCATAATTGAATTCAAGACGAATCAACCTTCATACCTTTTTTCCCTATCATAACTCAATTACAAAAGAATACATAGAAAATGCATAATTAAGGTAAATTCAAGAATCAATTACATAATAAACATCAATGTAGTTCACCTATATATTCATCCTCTTCACAATTAACCATATCAATTTAAGCTTTCACGAATTTGGGGAAAGACATGGGTCCATGAGAATCTCAAGTGAATAAAAAATATATTTACTTAACAACATTAATATTCCATGATTCATCACAATCGATTCCTTATTTCAGTTTTCGAAGAAGACCCATGTGTTGGGAAAAACCCTAGTTTGGAGTCAGTTTGAAAATATCTTTGAATGAAACTCTTGTGGAAAGAAGTCCCAAGAGTTAAATAAAACATACCATAATGTTGATAAATCCATGAAATTAGAGTGAAACCTTGAGAAATTGGTATTCTTCTCCAACCTCCAATTGCTCTTTAATGGAGGTTAAGTAGAAAGAGAATTTTTTAGAGAGAAGTGAGAGAGATTCGTGGAATTGATTTTAAATGGTAAAAATGACCCGAAATAAATATATATACCCCACCTAAAATATGCAAAATACCCCTCACTTAATTGGGTCTTATTGTGATGTCAAATTGACTTAAAAATGACACTAACGAATCAGGGAAGTGGTTGCGCGTCGCGGGGGCAATTCTAATTATTTTTCTAAAATGTGGGTTGAGGCAAAGAGCCTCGTGAAATCCCCGAATCACGAGGAAAAATCTTCCTAGCCAGTAATGGCTGCGCGACACACAAGTGGCTCCATATATTGTCTGCACGTAGGCTGCTTTGGCAGCTTGCTGGCCAATGTTTGGGTCCTCCTTAAGGACCCTTCGGTTGGTCATTGAGGAGTCGTGGATGGAAGTGTTTACCCTATAAACATTATTTTACCTATTTAATGTATTTTTACAAGTTTTAGACTTCAATTTACACTCCCAAACCTTTACAAAACATAGGGACGTCTACTTGTTCAATTTCGCTAGTTTCCTGACATCAAGGTCTATTTTTGACATTTATACTCTAATACCTCTAATTCAACTTTATTACATTAGTATAGCTCTTTAAACATCATTTTAATCATTATTTTATAGGTGAGGTGACATTATCCCCCACTTTGGAACATTCGTCCCCGAATGACACCAAAAATCTTTTTATAGGGAGAGGATGACTCAAGACTAGCAGCCTAACCAGCAAAAACATAAGCAACATTAAAACATTATGAGTCACTGGACATATGACTAATTGACAACTCAAATCAACACATAACATTGACATTACACATAGCAACTCAAAAACTCAATTTGCCACATATATGAGCTGAACAATACCACGTGAGAAACTACCTTCTCAATATCCACATGATCCCAATATGATCATCAAAAGTCACTTATGACAACCTTCCTAAAACACATTAACATTCTGAACATTATTTCATAAGAGCAACAGTACACAATACACAAATAAGTGCAAGCTATGGAAAAGAGCATTTTTTTTAATGAAAATTCATATTAGCATGAATCTTTGCCAATAATATCCACATACTAGCAAAGCAAGTAAAATTCAACATTATTAACTAGTTCATTTTAATAGGATTACTTATCTCAACTTTGTCTAGAATTTTGAGGAAAAAGGTGGGGGTAACGGATCTTCATGTCAGCTTCGGCCACCCATGTTGCTATCTCAAAAAGGTGATTTCTCCATAGGTCTTTAACGGAGACCCCCTCCTTCTCCCTCAACTTCTTGACTTGGAGATGTAAAATTTTGACCAGAACCTCTTCATACGAAAGTCTCTCATCTCACCTAATCCTTCAAAGGGGAGGATAGATTCGATATCACCAATACACTTCTTTAACATGGCGACATGAAACATTGGATGAACCCAAGATAGTTCACTAGGTAGTTTCAACTTATATGGTTACATCCGACCCGTTGTAATATTTCATAGGGGCACATATACCTGGGTCTTAGCTTCCCCTTTTTTCATAATCTCATCACCCCTTTCATAGGTGAAATTTTCAAGTAAACCTTATACCCTTCTTCAAATTCAAGATCTCTTCTTCTATTGTCGGCAAAGGACTTTTTCCGATTATAGGTTGTTTTGAAACGATCCCTTATCATCCAAAACTTCTCTAAGGATTTATATATTATTTAAGAACCAAGTAGTGAAGACTCACCAACCTCGAACCACACAACCGGAGACGTACATCGCCTACCATAGAGTGCTTTAAAAGGTGCCATTGAAATACTCAAATTGTATCTATTATTATATGAGAACTATATCAATGGTAGGTGATCATCCCAATGGACTTTGAAATCTATCAGAGCTGCTCTTAACATGTCCTCTAGGTTTTGAATAGTCCGCTTCGCTTAACCATCCATTTGAGGATGAAAAGCGGTACTTAACTTTAATTGTGTACCCAACACTTTTTGGAAAGATCTCCAAAATCGATATGTAATTGAGCACCTCTATCCAATAAGATGGACAAAGGGATCCCATATGGACTCACAATATCATTAATGTATATTATTGCATAATCCTCAATTGAAAATGTAGACTTGACGGGGATAAAGTGAGCGGATTTGGTCAATTTATCTACAATAACCCAAATTGAGTCATTTTGCCTCTGGGTTGGAGGCAATATATCAACAAAGTCCATATTAATTTCTTCCTACTTCCAAGTAGGAATATTCATTACTTCAGGAAAACCACCCGGCTTTTTGTGCTCAGTTTTAACTTGTTGGCAATTTGGACACTTAGCCACAAACTCCACTATGTCCCTTTTTAAACCATCCCACCAATAGACCTATTGAAGATCACCATACCTTTTGGTAGCACTAGAATGTATCGAATATCGAGAACCATGAGCTTCTTCATTCGACCTATGTACACCATCCATCCCTTGGGAGAAAGAGTCGTTGAACTTGCCAAGAACGGATTCCTTCAACTCCATCAATAATGGATCAAAATGTTGATTAGACTTAATATAAACCACTAAATACGATTCGGAGTTATGGTGGACCACAATGCCACCATTTGAAGAATCTTCCAACCGAACACCCAATCGAGCCAATCTATGATCATATTTCACTATGACTTTCTTATCTTCTTCTATATAAGACATATTACCCATAGTGATATGACTTAGAGCATCCACAACCACATTGTTCTTGCCAGGGTAGTAGAGAACACTCATGTCACAATCCTCCAATAATTCAAACCATTTTAATTGTCGAATATTCAACTCCTTTTGAGTGAACATATATTGAAGATTTTTATGACCGGTAAATACATCCACATGAACCCCATACAAGTAATGTCTCCATATTTTCAAAGAAAACACTTTAAGATCATGATTTGGTAAATTCTTCTCATGCACCGCGAGTTATGTAGAGTCATAGGCTACTAACTTCACATGTTGCATAGGAACACCCCCCAAACTCACTCGAGATACATCACAATATACCATAAAAACCTTGGTAACCTCCAGTAAGGTCAACCACAGAGTGGAGTGATACGCTCAAACTTACTTCTCAAATAAGAAGTAAAGCGGTCGTATCAAGTAAGAACCCAACTAATGAGATTGGGGTTGATCCCACGAGGAAAATAGTTCATACATAACTTTATTCTATTATTACTATTATTTAGTCAACTATTTCCCTAGAAAGAAAAAGACAAAAAAAAGGGGTTTTATTTTTAACTTAATGAAAATAATTAACTAAATTAAAGTAAACAACTAACAGATTCAAATCTCGGAGCTTAATGAATTAATAAAAGTAACTAGGGCTTAAGTGTTCCCCACAGGTTCCTAACTTGATAATTCTAACTATAAAAATTCTTTCCTAGTATCTTGCATGAAAGTGATAAGTTATGTATCTCTAAATCCTTGGTCCGACATCTAGAAAATTTCACTCCGCACCTTGGTCCGGCTACATGTGTTGCTATACTAACCCTTACCTTTATTTCAAATTAAGCATTGTATTTGATATTTGACTAAGTTATTAACTCGTACCGACCGACACTAGCCTATTAGATAGTGTATACTAAATCTATGTTGATCATTATTTTCCTATCATCTGTCTCCTTGGTCCAGCAAGTAGCATTAAGGCGAGTTCTAACGTTGACCATCCGTTAAAAAGACTTCTGAACAAAAGGGTTATCAATACATGCAAGACACTTTTCTAGAACTGTTATTTTAGTTAGAGTTTACCTCATAATTCACCCATGGTTCCCACAACCCTAGTTATGGAGTTTAGTTACCCATGGTCATAATCACACTATTCATATATTTAATATAAGAATTCATGCACTTACTTTAATGAGAAAGAATAAAATCCAGAAATTCACTTGATTAATCAAAAAAAACACCAACAATTAATTCCAGGGAAAGTGTATCAATTACTGAAATTAATTCTTCAATACTTGAACAAAAGAACTAAAAATTATCGAGAAGTCTAACCCCAAAAATGAGGCTTTTCGAACTATTTATAATAAAAACAAAAACCGAATAAAAGAAGGATTCTAATTATTGAAAAACTCTTAAAATGCGTCTACGTCGATGGACCTTGTGACGGACCATCGTGGTCACGACGAGCCGTCATGGCCTCCGTCGTCCTATACTTCACAAATGTTTCTGCTGCTTTCTTCATTACCCTCAACGGACAGGTATGACGGATCGTTCCAAGCACGACGGTCCGTCGAGGGTCTCCATTCCATAATACTTTAACTTCTTGGAATTTGGGTGCTAGGACTACTCTCTGATCAATACGACAAACCAGCAGGACATACCATCGTGGCTATGACGGTCTGTCATGGACTTCTGTAATCCCACACTAGGTCAGACTTCCCATCTTCCTTCTGCAGCTTCTCTCCTAACTAGGATGCCACCTACGAACCGTCACAGAATCGACAGACCGTCATAAGCTCCGTAGGTGGTCTCTTCTGCATTTCTTGCTCAAAAACTTCCGCGTTCATCTTTAGACAGATTTCCTGCAAATAAGAAGAAACTAACATAAAAATCAATACAAAAAGGCTTTTGGACACACACTAAACTTAAGGAAAAAAACATTAAAAATACTGTGAAACAACGGTACATCATGGAGTTAAGCCTATCTTTCAATATTTGGAAGCTTCTTTCATATACCACCTACAAATCAAATTTCACACTCTTTTGGGTCAAGGTAGTCAAAGGAGAAGAAATGGATGCAAATCCATCCACAAACCTCTTATAGTACCCGTTAAACCCAAGAAACCTCTAATGTCGGTTGGGGTCAATGGTCTAGGCCAATTTTTAACCGCCTTAGATTTTTTGGATCAACCTATATACTCTCACTTGAGAAAATATGACTAATTAACGCCACTGATCTCAAACAAAACCTACACTTGCTATACTTGGATAGTTGGTGTTTCTTAAGAACTTGTAACACCACCCTCAAATGGTCCATGTTTTCACCTTCATTCTTATAATATACAAAGATATCATCAATGAAGAAAATCTCAAAGAAATACAGGTAATTTTGGAAAACCCGATTCATTAGGTCCATAAAATTCGTCGGGGCATACGTGAGGCCAAACGACATCATTAGGAACTCATAGTGACCATACCTAGTTTGAAATTCCATTTTAGGTACGTCCTTACTTCTCACCTTAATTTGGTGATACCCCGACCTCAAATCAATCTAAGAAAAGTAGCTTTCCTTTTAGAGTATATATAACAAGTCGTCAATCCGAGGGAGAGGATACTTGTTCTTAATGTTAACTTTATGTAGTTGGCGATTATCAATACAATCTCAAGGGACCAATCCTTCTTCTTCAGAAACAATAACGGAGCACCCCATGGAGAGATACTAGAATTAAGGAAACCATTATCTAGTAAATCATTGAGTTGAGCCTTCAACTCTTTCAACTCAGTCGGAGTCATCCGATAAGGAGGAATTGAAATGGGATTTGCATCCAGTAATATGTCAATATCAAAATCAATTTCCCATTCGGGAGGAATTCTGGGCAAGTCATTTGTAAAAACTTCCGGAAATTCCCTCACTACCGAGACTGACTCAATAAGAGGAGTTTTAAAGTCTAAATCTTTGACTCTTACAATATGGTATTAACACCCTTTAAAGATCATTTAATAAGCTTTTAGACACGAAATAATCAAACCTCTAGGAATTGAGTTACCCCCCTTCCATTCTAAAACGGATTCATTAAGAAAATTGAACTTAACACATATTCTTCGACAATAAATGGAAGGAAAACAATTATGCAACCAATCATTCCCAAAATAACATCAAAATCGACCATATCAATTTCTACCAAAATCAACCCACTTAACTCTATTGGGCAAAGATATAGGACAACTCCTAAAGACTCTCCTAGCCGCAACTAAATCACCCACCAGGGTTGTAAGCGAAAATGGTTCAATTAAAATATCGAGTATAACATCAAAATTGTTAGGTACTAGAAGAGTTACAAATGACAATGTATCATCGAGATCAAGTAAAGAATAAACATTTATATAGAAGATTGGTAACATGCCGGTGACCACATCGGGGACTCTTCTTGTTCGCCCCTAGAGCGGAGAGCATAAAAAATTCTTCTTCTTAGGAGCATCAGGATTGGGAGCACTTTCTTGCGCTTGAGCATTCTCTCTCCATTGAGCCTTCATTATAGGAAAATCCCTCTTGACGTGTACACAACTATAGCAATTTCCCATACCAACTAGATACTTCCCTTCATGTTTCTTACCAAATTTAGTACAGGGAGACTTTTCCACATAAGGAGCACTACCTTTCTCCTCCTTAGTCTTGGGTGTAGACCCATTACATTTGTTGACCCATGGAATGGTAGAAGGACTTTGATTGGGAAACCTGTCACACCTCAAGAGCACACATAGAAGATATGTCACTCTTGGAGCGCAACACGGCGTACTTGACCTCGCGGAGGTCTTGTGCAAGCCCTTTGACTTCATTCATTGCATACATGTATGAAAAGTAGTGCAAAATTAAAAATTTTCACACGAAAACATCCTTAAATATATTTCATATTAAAACAATAGAAAACTCTAAATCTCATTATATACCATCCTGACTTTAAGAAATACTTTTCACATGGCCCATACAATTGAAATATAACAATCTAATATCAATTATAATGCTATGAAATAAAAAAAGTCTAAATATGGTTATGCCGTAGAGTCAAGTGAGGACATACTTCAACTATGCTTGAACGATAACCAGATTCCATGATTTGCTTCAAGATCCGTCTAACCTTCAAACCTAAACCTTTAGATCTAAATAAATGTATGGAATGAGTACAAAAACTTATACTAAGTATGGCTTACTACATAAAATCATGAAAATGGACATTTATGAGAAATTTGCTCTTTTTGGTAAAAACTTCATAGTATAATAATAAGAATAACATTTAAACACTAAACAACACAATTATAAGTCATTACAATTTCTACTTAATTTACATGCATGTTACAGTAACATTAAATGAAGCTTAAAGTGAGTTCAATGTAAGTTCATCCAAAATTCACATATCATACTATAGTAGTAAAGTATATCCAAAACACATAAATATGAGATCCTCCTACCAATGGTTATTCTAAGGTTCACTTTAGTGAGTTATGAACCGACCGCCCATACAATACCTTCATGCACACTTAAGAGATCCTTTAGAGTATCTAAGATAAGATCATTCTCACTTCACATAATAGCATATATATATATATATATATATATATATATATATATA
>NC_028640.1:43439481-43479427 GCF_001406875.1 Solanum pennellii | reverse complement strand
TATATATATATATATATATATAATTCTCTTCCCAAAGGTTATCAAAAGATTTACTTAAGTTATTCAAGAAAAGAACACCCATACACCCTCTCAAAGATTATGTAAATAATCTTTAGGAATACCCAAGTTTAGATGATGTCTAATGTATCAACCAAATTTCCTATCTAGAGTCATTCTTAAGACCTCCCTAGGTAATACATGACATGACCATTCTTATGCCCCCTTCACACCTTAACTAGGAAACCCATAAACTACTCTATATAAGTACATATTCATTTACATGCTTTCTTACTTAAATCATTATCTTTATTTGTTAACTTTAGAAACATTAGTCACATAAGAACATTCAAATAATTGTCTTGGAGAAGACCTAGGGACTCACTTACTAACATCATTAAAGCCTAATCATGCAATGTCTAGATAGCATCCCATACCACTTCTTGAACTTCATAGAACTTCTCCAATACTAGTAGGTATCACATATGATGAGAATAGGTAATAACCGACATAGACTATGGTAGCTAGGCATGGAATCCAGAGTAAAACCTAATCCGATAAAGGGTGTTTTACTTGCCAATGGTAGAACTAAGACACATCTCATGTAGGCACATGGTTAAGGAATATAAAGGGTTTTTTTGTTCTCTAACATCATTTTATCTTAGAGAAACTCCCCTAGACATATGCACTCAGCGCTAACCTTTGTTCTCATAGAGTATTTCAACAAAATGGTACATGAAGAGGTTACATAACTAGTTCATAACACAATCACATTACACCTTACCAATGAGGTCCCCAATGATTGCCTTACAATGGTTAAGAGGATAGCTCAATGACATTCCTAAGGATGATTTCATGTTGTTCAATTTAATCAACCTTGAGTCCACCATTAACACAGGAAGGATGCCATTACGGCTTTCGACTACAAAGATATCATAACCTTACATCTAGGATGAGGGCTCCACATAAAGGACCTTCTTAGCAATGTTCAAGGTCATATGTCAATCATGCATACAATACTAAAACTTTTTAGCATTCTAAGTTAAGAAGTCGTATTCACATTGTAAATGTATCAAGTAAGGGACACAAGTCTACCAAGACAAGACACACAGATACTTCACATATAGCATATCACTGTTGAATTACATAGGCATAACCAAAATTATCTATAGGTCACCATATTCACTACTATAATATCATCAATATAACCAACATAAAAATCACATAACCAAGTAGGAATAATCATGCATAAACTCTAAGACTACACCCATAAGGACATAGTCATATTCTAACATGATCATCTAATGTTAATAGGAGAAACACATGCTTTCACATTACTCACAAGTATATAGATATTGTAACGACCGGAAAGTACACCCTAGAAAATAGGAGCACCGATAGGTCATAAGAATTGCATACTTGACCTTTTGGAGGTCTTGTATAAGCCTTAGCTATCATTCATTATATAAGACATGAAAAGTAGTGCGAAATTAAAACTTTTCACGAATAAATTAATAAAAAGGAAACATCTTTCATAAAAGCTAAGGAGTGATCACGTCTTTAACAGAACTTAAAGACATGACATAAATATTTTAGGGACACGCCCATTACATTAAATGAAAAATACATAATAAGTCTTAATGATAGAAGGTAAGAATTAGAATTATTCCCTCGAATATATGAGGACATACTTCGTCTTGAGAGGATAGATTCCCAAGCTTTGACTTCTTAACTTCTTCTTGCCTCCAACCTATACTTATAGAGTACATAAAAGTATGAGGTTAGTACTAAACAATATTCTAAGTATGGCATAGGCGAAAACATGCAAAAAGCGACATTTTAGTATAAATAGAACTTTCATCCCAATTAAGTAAAACCTTCATGATTATAGAATTGAAATAGTATAAGCAAAATCATTTATCACATAAACTAGGACTCTCATAGTTTTATAACCAAAACATACTTTACAGTAAACTCAAGTGCATTATAGTGAACACAGTGAATCATTACTATGAACAATTTATCCCAAGCATACTGAACTCGTTTCCTTTGAGGTTTCCCTAAGAAATTTATCCTAAGAATCTTAAGGTAAAGCAAGAATGTACCACCCAGACACCCCCTTTAAGACACACCAAAGCGATCCTTAAGACTACCAACCATAGGCTTACCTCATCGGGGAAAAAAGTCAACACTCATGGCTAGACATTTGAAAGACATTCATATATTAAGGACTTCATTTAAGTACCCTTAACCAATAGGACTTATAAGTTACACTAGGTGCAATGTGAGAGTAGCATCCCATACTACTACTCCCAATTAGTGCTCCTTGAATGTTCCTTTGGATTAAGCACTCTACATTAGTCATCCATAGCTTCATTACATAACTTTAACTTTAACTTTCTTCCTTAACATTAGACCTTAATTCATTTAACTTCATTTACTACACATGATAACTCATTCATTTACATCATATAGAATACACCAAGGCTCCCCTTTCGGAAGGTCTACTTAATGAAGTGGATAGATAGTGTCCCATACCACCACCTACCCTAAGTAGTACATTCTTTTAGAAGACTTAGTTCATACACTTCATATAAAACACACCAAGACTCCCCTTTCAGAAGGTCTACTTAGTGCAATTTATAGATAGAGTCACATACCACCACCTACCCTAAGTAGTACGTTCTTTTAGGAAACATAGTTCATTCATTGTTTTGTGGAGGAATAGATTTAACCGACATATACCATGGGAGCTAGACATTAAATCCCGATACTACTCTTATCGGATGAGGGTTCCGCACTTGCCTATGGTGGGGTCACTCTCTTAGCTTTTACATGGATTTTCCAATAGCTAAACCAATGCGGGCGCAGAGTTAAGGGAAAAGGAGATTGATACTAAGTAACTCATTCTCTACCAACAAGGAGTATTCATTTCAAGAGATACATTGGAATACAATATCTCAACTCAAGAAGTGTAACCACCTCTTTTTCATATGCTCTCGGTTCTAGGCATAACTCCCCTCACGGAGTCTTAAACATTCTTTACTATAGGATAAGGGATAGATAATTAGCACCACACCTCAACCCACAAAGGGTACTTACCCCTAGAGGTTACATTGGAGTACCACATCTCAAGTCATCAAGGGTATCCTACCTTCAACTTATCTTAGAAAGCTCTTGAGAATAGTGAGGTTGCTACTAAACACTTCATCTAAACTCACGAAGAGTGTTCACTCCAAAACTCCCCTTTTCATTCACATTATTTAGCTTCATTCATTTATTCATTCTAATTATGAGTGTATGTGTACATGTGAGCACACGTTTCACTTAAATCATCACTTTGATAACATTGGTTTCTAAACATGCTTGCATATTTATTAATCATATTTTAAACTTGAACATACTTCAAATAATAATATAGTTCCTTTAGACATAATCTCCAGCATACTTCACATAACTATCTTCATGAAGCAGATCAACAATAGAAACATTATTATAATCATACATTACATAACATGCCTTTATAAAACACATCAATAAGAATAACATTATTGTCATCATACTTCATATAACATGCCTTCATAAAGCACATCAACAAGAACAAGATCATTATAATTATACTTCACATAACATGTCTTCATAACCTTATTAATCAATTCACATGTATATTCAGATTCACATAATTCAAGTAAACACAGCCATCAAAGGTTGACCATACTACTCAAGAGCACTTCAAAATAAGAATTAAGCAATGTAAAAAACTTACCTTTAATACAAACTTTCACCAATTATAGTAATTTCCTCAATAATACTTCATAAAATATCCCTTAGGGCAGTAGCTAAGTCACAATATAACCATCAAGAAATTGTAACTCTAACATTATCAAATCATGTTCATTAGACCCATTTCATTAGTCAAAAGTTGATAAAAAGAAATAACATGGTTTCATTGAAGTTTTGGCATTAAAATCACCAAATAACATTATAAAGAGAATATTTGAATCCAACAAAACATTTTCATGGAAGACCCATACTTAGAGTCCAAGATAGAAGAAGTTAGGGTTTGAAAGCCTCTTTTGAAATTCCATAAAAATGGATTCTTGAATGGAAAAGAGTTCAAGTATGCCTACCATGCCTCAAAGAGAACGAAACCCACTGATCTTGATGAAGAAAAACGCCCACCACCAGCACTCAGAACTCTTCCTTGAGTCCAAGCTTTTATTGGGTTTTGAGAGAGTCTTTCTTGACAGAGGGATTTGGGTTTTAGGAAATGAAGTCTAAAATTAGGCCATAGTGTTTGAACCACCTTAATATACATAAAATACAACAAAATATTCATATATGGTTCATATAAGACTTGGGGTGAAGTTACCAAACACCCCAAGCCTTGGAAGAATAATTACATCTTTTGTAGGCACCAACCCACGCCCTTCACAGATGGACCGTCACCCTATCAACGCCCCTTAGATGGGGTCCGTTGATTGGGACTGAGGCTATATCATGTGAAGGATTTGCTAGTCTTACAGTAACAGTTGATGCCCAAGGTCGACGGGCCGTTGGTTGACCAAAGTTCCGTCCCTTGTGGCCGTCGATGGTCACTTCCTGGCTGCATCCTGCCAAATGGGTGGGCTCCTCTTCTAGTGACCCACGTGGGTCCTAGGTGGAGTCATACCCGAAAATTAATCCCCTACACATAGACATATAGTTCTTAGGAACATCTCACATCAATTTCGATTAAAACGAACAAGTAAAACTCACAAGAACACATGAAGATACTAGCACTTTCTAAGGCACACCATTCGAATGTCATGGACGTTCTTGGACGTTTGACCTCCAAACGTCATGTAACTTCATGCAATGTCTAAGAACATCATTATAAATCATTTTAACTCAAAACTAACTCATGAAAAATTCATGAAGCTCTAGTTCACCTTAGTCGTTTTAGTATATAAAAAATGTGATCATAGTTCACATAAATCACTACTCAAATCATCATAAGTAATCAAATAATGCCGACAAGGACATGATCATCGTAGTGCATAAAGTAACGCTTACGAGGGCACTTCATTCACAAGTAAAGAACATAGCACTGCCACCGTAAGTGGACCATACCAATCACAATATAATTCAATACCTAATTTACATAATGTAAATAGGATGAGGTCAGCATACAACCAATCCACTCTCACCACTTCAATCCATAGCTTAATTTTTTTAGAAATATACTCAAAGGACCTTAACCATGACCATGATAAATAATTCAATTCAATACTTACCATAGACAATGAATCAAGGGTAATTCAACACAGATTTATGAATTTAGGGCAGCATATTAACATTTTGAAGTTAATTCTATTAAAATTCAATAGCCTAAAGACATAATCAAGTCACCCACAAATTATTCAAAAAGTGGCGTTCATGAATAACATGGGTTCATGGAGTAATTATGTTAAAACCATCAAATTAACATCTATTCAATTGATACATAATGATTCAAAATGTTTTATGCAAGAACCCATGGATAGATATCAAAATTGGACAAGTTTATCATTAAAAGACTTTGGATATCAATTTGAAGTTTGGATACTGGAAGAAAAGAGATTAAAGGATGAAGGATCATACCTTCATTTATGCTAGACCACGAATTTGATGAAGAATCACCAACCAATCTTCAATCCACGCTCTATCTTGAATATGGGTTTTGATTTTGAAAAGTGAATTCATCCAATCGTTTAAGACTTATAAAACTATATATAATACCTAAAATACCCTTAATAAACCGCCCTTTTAATTATTTGTACATGGGGTGAATTTACCACTTCACCCCTTCATTTAACAGTGAGTTGCGCGGGTTTGCAGACCCAATCGATGCCTTCCCATCAACGGCTCGTTGGTCCATCAACAGATCGTCCTGGCTGGCCATCGTGTGGTTCAGAGACCTGCCTTTGGGAGATTAAGCTCCCTAGGCTAATTCTTGACCTACGCCACCATCGACGGGGCGTCAACCATCCTACTGGCTGTCAATGCCTCTGTAGTTTGGGGCTTGTCTACACAGCCTGTGGCTCAAATGAAGGTGCTTCCTCAAGGACCCTTGGTTAGTCCTTGGGGACTTATTCCCAGACGATTCCAACTCAAATATTGTACGAGTTTAGGACCTCTCAAATAAATTTCATCCAAAACAACATGTAAAACTCGACAAAACATACTAAGATACACAAGGTTGTTTCAAGGCAAACCTTTTGAACGTCATAGACGTTCTTGAATAGTTGATCTCCAAATTTCATGAAAATTTAACCACTTCCTCCTAACCTCTTTAAAATCCCATTTTAGGAATTCAAAACATCAAGACACAAGCGCTGGGCTCTAGTTTCACCTAAGTCATTTTCGAGGTATTACAATCTTCCCCTCTTGGACAACATTCCTCCTCGAATGACACTTGCTTCTTTTTATACACTTTAAAGAGACAAGACACTCAAAACTGGCATAACATAATCATTCCACACCATACACAACACTCAATTAGGAAAAACACCAATTTCCCGTAACCAAGAGACTCACAACACAACAAGAAGTTATAAACAACTCTACAACCCATTATGTAATAAGACTCACATGCTTCATTTCTAATAGAAAGACCTTCTTTTATTTTAATTATCATTCTCATATATATCAATTATATCCAAATTAAAATAATTTTAAACAAAACACAATTTAGTCAAAATTTGAAAAATCTTACAGTGAAGTGGCAACTTTACAGTAAATTATGCAACAAGTTCAAAATATGCAACTTTTAGGCAATTGATGATAAAGCATTATATAAAATAGATATAACCATATAAACTCAATTTTTAACATAATCATAACTTCATGTAATGCACAATGCAAGGAATCAATGAAATTCAATTCCACCAAGACTCCTAAACACATTGCGACAATGCGACATGCTACTATGACTTCCTAACTCTCAAGATTGAATTGAGTAGAAGAGATGAGACAATCAATCAAAACTCTACTACTCACCATACTCTTCCACTTAGAAGGAACTCATAACAACTAAAATAAAGAAGGTATAACTTACCAACATAATCATCATCATCCGACTTTGATCCTCTAGCCTGGAGTGCATAGAAACGATTCTTGTTTTGAGCATCATTATAGGGAAAACATGGAGGAACTTGTTTACCTTCCTTTCCTCTAGCTGCAATCGTAGGATAGTATCTGACGTCGTGTCCATCCTTACCACAACCAAAGAAATTCTCGGTACCAATTAGACATTGCCCGTTGCTTCTACCCACAATTA
The DNA here is from genome assembly GCF_001406875.1 of Solanum pennellii. Taxonomy (NCBI): domain Eukaryota; kingdom Viridiplantae; phylum Streptophyta; class Magnoliopsida; order Solanales; family Solanaceae; genus Solanum; species Solanum pennellii. The sequence goes on along the minus strand of NC_028640.1, from coordinate 43,472,130 downwards.
GCATAAGTAGGCTTAACACCTTGAGAATCACTAACCTTCTCAAGTTTGACCTTTGTATCTCTAGGTTCATCTTGAATTTGAGACCTCATCTTAAACCTAGGTTGGTTTTGATCACTTGGTCCATTCCTCTTAAAGTTTCTAGAAATCCTACTAATATTTGACTCCTCAATGAATTGAGCATATACCATGAGTACGACACTCTTCTTTCAAAAGGTCGGCAACCTGTCACAAACCTACTCATCTCATCCCTAGGGTTAGATATAAATTATGGATCATACCTAGACAGCCTAGTGAACTTCAAGGAATACTCCTGAACACTCATATTGCCTTGCTTGAGATTAATAAACTCCTCAACCTTAACCTCCCTCCTCTCACTTGGAAATTACATTCCTAACAAAGACTCCTTAAACTCTTCCCACACTATAGGAACCGACTCAACCGGCCTATTATCTTTCCATTGAGTATACCACACTTGAGCAACCTCCCTCAATTCATACGTAGCTAACTGTGCCTTCTTCCTATAAGTTACCCACATTGTACTCAACACCTTATACACACCATCAAGAAACTCTTTGGGATCCGTCCCACCTAAGAGCTAAAAAAAATATAAGGATTCATCGTCAAGAAATCTCTCAATCTAGATGTCATAGATGTCACATCTGGGAAACACCCCCTAGACGTAACCGATGTCATCATCCTCTTTGACGACTAAGACTAGACTCTAAGCTTACATCATTGCATTCATAGGTCAAAAATATAGAAAATCTAAACACTTGTCATTACTTCTACATTGAGATTTACATAGACCTCTACATACACATAATATTTAAATCAAGTATATATAGACCCTTCGTATAGGAAGATTACATAGTCTTCTAATTTTATGGCACGTAGATATATAAAATATAACATAATCTCAAATGGATGTCTCAGCTTATAACCATCTAACAAGAGTATAACAATTTGGGCCTAGCCCGTACATCAACGTAACAAATCTACATATAGGTTATGCAATGTTTAGTACTCAAATAAAAAGGAAAGACCATAAGAGTCTTAAAACTGAAACAAATTCATAAGCTAGATATTGGCATTGCCCTGGGAAAGTGAGGACCTACCCATCTTGGATGATTGAGAATTCCAAGACTTCTTCAAAGACGTCTCAAAATCCCTTCAACAGCCGAAACATAAACTGTTTGGGAAAAAGGGAGAAAATGGGATTAGTACACCACTTGCACTAAGTATGAGACCATATGCACACATATCATGAAATCATGCTAAAAAGGGAAATTTCATTAAAACATGCTATTTTACATTTAGAAATCCTTATGCACATTCAAGAAGACCATACCAATCAATAAGATATATTCATGAAATCTAAAGCATGTACATTACAAGATCAACAATGCTAAGTCTAGAAAAGTCAACATGCATATCATATAATTGATCACATGGTAAAGCAACTCTACCATTAAGTTGGAACAGCCACAAGCATGATTAAGAGTTCATTACAACATAACCAAAGCAAGACAATTACCAATGAACCCTTATTAAGTCAACAAGTGCAATTACCAAGTGAAACCAATCATCATGTAGTATCATCAATGTGGAGAATCATCATATACATAAAATGTACAATCGTAAGCATATTCATATATAAGAAGATCCCCCTAAAAATTCCCTCAAGGCTAACTAGTGCAATGTTTAGGTAGAGTCCCATACCCCTACCTAAACTAAGCTAAACCCCTTAGGTTATCCTAGTTAGAGTTCATTCCTTTAGTTCATTTAAACTTTTAGGAACATCTTTCCTTAATAGACATAGACCACATGATCTAATGTGGAATCCGGTGTCATGGAACCCTACACAAAAGGAAGGAGGACTACATGCCAAGGTAGTACCAAAACATGGACATTGAAACTACAAGAATCCACTAGCTAGTATTCCTATGGGGGCAACATATTTCAAGAACTAGGAGATATAGTTGGAACCCTCTTTATTCTACATGCATTATAGTCTCCAATCTCAGGAGTAGATTAGTGATCCTACCTTCCCTATGTGGGAAGGACACTCCTTAGTCTAGTTCACTCAGTGCTAAGCTAGAGTCCTTTTTTCAAATGTCTTAATTGTCTATATTAATCATTATTGCTTAATGTAGGTCATAGGGTATATCCCTTGTATACTCATCATCATCATCATAGATCAATAATAATTGCATGAGTATAGTCCTTCATTACAATTCATATTAGTGAGGTTAGCACATTTACATAATCACATCATGATAAGGCACATTGGCAAGTATCACCATCCTTGTAACATTTACATCATAGACAACAACTCACAAACCATAGTAAAGACATTTCAATTAAAAATCATACCAACCTATCCATCCTAGTATAATATATACTTAAATACAACATAATCACTCAATCTCAAGTAACCACAATTGAAGTAAAAAATAGGGATCACAAGACTTATCAAGTCTCCTTCATAATCCATCATCAAGGTCTTACCATCAACCCCTAACTCAACTCAATAAGGGTATAATATCATCACTCAACAATAACCAATCAGGATAACAAATCCAATTGAACCACTACATCACAATTCATCACTAGTTCATAGCATAAGATACGAGACTTAGGTCAAAGTCATAATCTAGATTAATTACTCAAGAACTATCATATAGGACTATAATTCATACTAATCTATTCATAATTTATATAATAACATTATCTAGTGGTCATTCAACAAATAACAAATCCAATTGAACCAATATTACACAAATCATATAAAGATCACAACCTAGGTTAGGGGAATAGGTCATCTTCTACAAACTAGATCAATCCATAAAGAAATAACATTATTTGAATTATAATACATGTTAATATATTCATAATATCCAAAGTAAATCATAAAAAAATAAATTTACAACATAAATTTTGAGATTGGAAAAGACCCACTTGAATTTCGTAATTTTGAAATCAATTTGATGGAACCCTTTGGGGAAAGAAGTCCCAAAGGTTAAAGGAATTCCATAACTTGTTGTTTTATGAATATTGATGAAGAAATTTTTTTATTGGATCCCTAGAATCCACCTTGACCTTAACTTCTACGGAGTTCTTCAACTTGAGAGAGAAAGAAGAGAGAAGGAAGAGAGTTTGGGTTTTGGGAATTAATGAGAGCTTAGGTTAGCCTAATTAGCTTAGGGTTTGTATATAGGTTGTTAATTAACTTAATTATACCTCATATATACCCTAATTAAATCATAACTAATCCAAATAATTAAATGAACTAATTATAAACGTGCAACAAATAGTGGCTCCACAGACGAGACCATGATCGAAGGATCGTGTGTCCATCGACGACACTGTTCCCTCCATGCTACACACTCGTCGATGAGTTTAGAGACTTTTCAAAACAGTCCCTTGGACAAATGTTCTAAGTGTCCATCAATGGAGTCAATCGACACCCCATCAATTGGACCACAAACCGTCTGTGTCATTGATTGGTGACAGTGTCTATTGACATCTTTTAGTCAGTTTTTCAAGGATCCTCCTCAAGGGCCCTTGGTTGGTCGTTGGGGAGTTGTGACCGGATGTTTCAACTATGAACTAACCCTAGTATGTGTATACACCCTTCAACAAAAATTCATCAATTTCTGACTCCGAAAAGCGAGTAAAATAGGCTAAGGCACGCTAGTACCTCATTGAAAAAGTTTCCGAACGTCATGGACGTTCTTTAACGTTTTAATTTCTAAACCTCTGAAATGATTTATATTCATTAAAATAGACCTTAAAAATTCTAAACGTTTTGACACTTATGTTAAGCTCTAGAACATGTCTTAGACTTTCAAAGTGTTATATTATCCCCCCCCCCCCTTTTAGGAACAATCGTCCCCGAATGACACTAAAATCATTTGAAAGGAAGGAATGGACTCAAGACTATTAGCCCAACCAACAACAATGCATAAAAACACGAGTTAGATAATCAATCATGAAATTTACACATAGAAATTCAAAACATCAATTAACACACGTGAGGCTCAAAGTTATATTATGAGGAATTTTCCTTCTCACACAATGACATGAGCTCAACATACCATATATGAGTCAATTATGACAAAACTCAACTTACCACGTTACAATATAATTTGATAAAGACTCACCATATCAAAATTTGCAACAAAACATAAAACAAGAAGAATTGCAAATTTTTAAGTCAATATGCACAATTTCAATGTCACATCACCATTATTATACCAAAAATGCACATTTTTGCAAACCTTCTCCAAAAATAAAATAAACTTCAATTTTAGATATTATTTCCATTATTAATAGATGACTAGCCTTATTTATCAATTAGATGAGAGTAACGGCACTTCATGTCGGCCTCCGCCTCCAATGTTGCACACTCAACTAAGTGGTTCTTCCTTAACACCTTTACGGAAACCACCTCTTTGTTCCATAACATCTTTACTTATGTATAAAAGATTTGAACCAGAACCTCATCATAGGAGAGGTTATCCTTCACAGAAAGACCCTCATTAGGAAGAATAGACTCGGGATCACCGATACACTTTTTAAGCATAGAAACATGGAACACAGGATGACCAAAGCCAATTCACTAGGAAGTTGCAACTCATAGGCAACCTTGCCAACCCTTTGCCACATTTCGTATGGACCCATATAACGAGGACTTAACTTCCATTTCTTGCCAAATATAACCACCCCTTTCATATGCGAAATTTTCAAATACACTTTATAACCTTCTTCAAACAATAAATCCCTATTCCGATGATCGGCATAAGACTTTTGCTGACTATAGGCTGTTTAATATCGGTTTCGTATGATATGAACCTACTCCAAGGTCTTATAAAACAAATTGGGACACAAAAGTGAAGACTCACCCACTGCAAACCATACAATTGGAGATCTACATCTCCTACCATAAAAGACTTCATAAGGAGCCATAGATATAGATGAAACGTAGCTTTGTAAGCAAACTCCACCAAAGGGAAATGTTTATACAAATTTCCTTTAAAATCAATGATACAATCGCTAAGCATATACTCAAGGGTTTGAATAGTACATTCTTCTTGACCATCCGTTTGGGGATTAAAAGCGGTGCTTAACTTCACCTTGGTGCCTAACCCTTTTTAGAATGACCTCCAAAACCTAGATGTGAATTGTGCACCCCTATTCGATATGATGGATAACGGAATACCAAGGGGACACACAATATCATCTTTAAAGATCCTTGCATAATCCTCCGCTGACAAAGTAGACTTGACGGAAATAAAATGAGCAGATTTGGTCATCCTATCCACAACTGCCCATATAGAGTCATATTGCTTTTGTGTCCGAGGCAAACCTACCACAAAATCCATATTAATGTCTTCCCACTTACAATTAGGAACTTGTATTTCTTGAAGGAAGCAACCCGACTTTTGGTTTTTGGCTTTCACTTGTTGGAAATTTGCACACTTAACAACAAATTCCGCTATGTCCTTTTTCAAACCTTTCCACCAAAAGACTTCCCTAAGTTCATGGTACATCTTCGTCGAACTCGAATTAATGGAGTAACGGGACCCACGAGCTTCCTTAAGAATACGGTTCCTCAATCCATCTAAATTGGGAACACAACTGTCCTTGATACCTCAGGACACCATACCCCCCCAAGGAGAATCACTCATTAAGATTTCCATGAACCGATTAATTCATCTCCACCAATGGTTGATCAATGTGTTGTTTGGGCTTCACCTCAACCACCAATGATGACTCAGATTTATGATGGACCATAAAACCACCATTCGGAGAATCTTCCAATCTAACACCCAATTTATCCAACCTATAAATATCTTTGACTAGGTCTTTATTGGCGTAAGTTGATAAATTCTTGCATTTCTGTCTCCTTTAGTTCAAGGGAAATTACCTATAAAGAGAAGTCGTCTTTAAAGGTCCCAAAATAATATGTCCTTCTATAACTGGCCTCTCATCCTTCCATTGCTCATACAAAACTTGAGCCATATCTTTGAGTTGGTGGGCGGTAGTTCCTCCTTTTCTTGATAAGACACCCTCATAGCATCTAGTACCTTGAATACTTCATCAGTGAACCCTAGCGGGTCCTCCTCCACCTTGGAGCAAAAGAACGTATGAGGGTTCATTCTTTTGAAATCCCTAGCCTTGATGTGGTAGTGCTAGCATTAGGGACCACTTGCACCCTAATATCCCTAGCCACTTGAGTGGCCAACACTTGGGTCAAGCTATGAATTGTCGCCCTAATCTCCATATATGTCATAGCTCCCTCTTCAATGGGAATTTGAGGTTTTTGAGGAGCTAGAGGGGGAATCACCTTATTTTCATTATCCTCAACCCTTTAAGCATTATTCCTTCTTGTATTTGTTGCCTATAAACACAAGAAAGACATTAGAAGGTAAGTACATGTAGAGTTAAGACTCTAGAGGTACAACTTTAAGAATACCAACAAAGTGAGACTTTCTTAAGCATTAAATAGCCTCTCATTAATAATTGTGGCACACTTAACTATCATGAACAAGACTCTACATGATATTATTCAACCTCATGGTCTGATACCAATTTTGTCACGACCGTGGAGCAGCCCCCAGATTCAACCGGCGTCGTCGTCCTCGAACAAGACTAAGACAAACCTTTTAGTATTAATAATTACATTTTAGTAGTGTAAAAATGCATAAAATTGAAAACTTTATTTATATTGAGGTATACATAGACCTCTCGCTCAATATAGATATATACGTATGGATTTTACTTAGACTCCTCGCATGCGAAACTTACACAGGCTTCTCATTTAGACAACATAATCAACACATATGAATAGTCTAATACTTTTTCTCACATTAACAATCTAAAGAAGTATAATTTTGGACATAGCCAATATAAAGACAAAATGCCATTACATGATTACATTATGTCTCAAACAATAAAGGAATGAACAATGTCTTTAGACGTAACCGGCATCATCATCCTTGGAGAGGATTTAGACTATCCTCTTGGCATTCTTCATAAAATATCATAGGTTTAATAAAAGAAAATTTAAAGCTTTTCATATACATCTACAAGTGATGTTTACTTAGCCCTCTCGCTTACATATAATATATACATAGGGAGTTTACATTGACTCCTCACATAGGAAGCACTACATAGACTTCTACTTTTATTTCACATATAAAATATAACAATATAGTCTAATATGAAGTCTAGGATAAGTCTCACATTTAAACCATCTAAATTGAATATTAAATTTAGGCATAGCCCATACTTCATTAAAACAAAAGCCAAATATAGGCATATACATTAATAGTCTTCAAATAAAAGAGAATTAACTGATGTCTTTAAGACTATCACGATCCGCATGTATAACCAAGAAGATAGGGCATTCTTAGGTCGCAACACGACATACTTGACCTCTAAGAGGTCTTCTACTAGCCCTAAGACATCATTTATTGCCTATAAATGAAAAGTATGCGGAATTTAAATATTTTCTTAGAAATATAATGCGGAACTCATTTCATAAAACATGTAAAATATGTCTCAAAAACCATGTATGACATCATGTGTACAATAATCTTAGATAACGGCCCATAAAAGTGTATGACATGAAAAGAACATAAAAGACAACATAGTAGTGATGTCATCGGATGCTATGAGGACTCATCAATCTTGTCTCCTAGGAAGCCTTGGAAACTCTACTCTTGAACAAACTAAATCACCTCAAGGCCATACATGGACAAAATGTACGCAATATGTGTTAGTATGATACGTACTATGTCTGGAAACTATCAATCAAACATAAGATATCTCAAAGGGTTTAGTCAATAATAGACATAATAACAAGAGATAAAAATAAAAGCATAACATGAATAGAATAAGCATAATAAAGAATCCTAAGGCATATATGAGTTTATTCGTAACTCAATGTCTTTCATACTTAAATGAACTACATCACAAGCCACCTCCAAGTATACTAGTGCAAGGCTAAGGTAGCATTCGATACTACTGCAAAAGCTAAGTACATATTTTTATTCATGCTTGATCATAGTCCATCATCATAATTAAGACCTAAGTTCATCATACCATATGAGGACGATGCCCTTAGGCCACCTCAAAGAACACTTGTGCAATGCATGTGAATCATCCCATACTACCTCACACACTAAGCATGTATTGAAGTCACCCTATCTTGTTTTGTGTCATCTTCGGAGAAGTCTAATAGACCTACTTCATCATGTCAAGGAACCATCATCCTAAGTCAACCATGTCATGGAAGGCAACTATTGCACTATCCAAGTGAAACATACATCATGTATGGTTATAGGTAGCTTCAAGTCATCCTTGTTCCATGTATAGATGGCATCCTATATGACCATCCACACTAAATGCTTCTTCTGACTAACCTAATCAAAGCAAAATTATTTTGTAACCTTGTCTATTAATCTCAACATAATACCATAATGGACCTATTACCATGGGAAGTATCTCATCATACTAACCAAGCTACTAAAAGAAGGATACAACCATCCTAACCATCATGCAACCAATCATGTAGATGCAACATAATCATAGGGGAGCATGAATCCTCAACCATAAGCTACCATGAGAAACTAATATCAAGCTATTACATGAAATACACCATACATGCAAATCAAGCTATCATTAGGAGAGTATAAGCCTTTCTCCTAAAGCTATCATGAAATGGTTTTGGCCAAACCAATTCAATCTAACATGATCAAGTATACTTATAACACAAGACCAAGATAATTATGGGAGATCTTGGTTCGTCCATACCAAGCTAACATGAGAACCACCATTTCAAAGCTAACATGATCAAGCATCCTTGTAACACATGTCCAATCTAAACATGAGTAATCTAACCAAGCTTCCATGAGACTCAACATCTCAAGCTAACATGTATTTGTGTTCTCTCACCAAGCCTACTACACAAGAAGTGGCCATAGAACTCATCTTCAAGATAATATTAGCCTACCATGCATTGATCCGTTTTAGGTTCTTAATTCAACCTAGTCTAATCAAGTTCATGAGTAGGTGTAGAAGATAAAGGAAAAATCACCCACTACATTGAAGATCATCATAAAACCTTTATCTAGCCTCTAATAGACTAAATCACCATGATCACCTTCAAGTTGAATTACCATAATTCACCTTGAAATCATCATTAAAACTGCATATAATCTTCACATAAACATCATTGAATGCCACCCACTAGATTGGTATCACAATCAATCCTTACCCACACAATCACAACCCTTTCTTGAATGGGGTTCTCTGGATTCACAAGTAAAGGGAAACTAGAAGGACTCCATGAATAGAAGAATCCATGGATGAATCATCTTTTCATACCTTATATTAGATCCTTAAGCCTTGGTTGAAACCTTCGTGAATTCGTCCTAAGTTGCAGCCCCCAATTCTTCTTCTTCTTCAATGATGTTCTTGAGAGTTGTAAAGTGAGAGAGGTTTTGATTTTTGAGTCTAGAGTATAGGAGGGTATTTTATTGTTTAAATAGTCATTTAATGTATAAAACTACCTAAAATAACCGCCCATATAATTATTTGTACGTAGGGCGAATTTCCCAATTCACCCATTTATTTAACACTGAGCTGCGAGAAATTGCAAGTCTGCATCAACGGTGCCACCTACAGGGCGTCGACCAGATGATGAGCTGTGGTGGCAACTGTCATCTTTGTAAAATAATGCTCCAAGGATCCTTAAGCTCAACAGGCTAAGAATAAACTAACGCCTCTCCATCGACGGGGCATCAACCAACACATGAGACATCAATTGACACTGCCCAGGCAGTGTCTAGGCCATGGTTAGGGTCCTCCTCAAGGGCCTTTTGTGGGGCCCTCAAAGAGTCGTGCCTTGACGTATCGACACAAATTACACTCATATACATTATAGCAGCCCTACTTTTGAGTTTGAACACCATACAACCACATAACATACCCAAAACTCACTTAGAATACACAAGTACGCCTAAGGCTAACTTTCAAACATCACCGGACATCCTTGGACGTTTTAAATCCAAACTCTCTCAAACTATATATAGTGCCTTTAAGTGCCATAATTTACCATTTTAATACCTTAATACCTCATGACACACGTGTTAGGATCTATTTAGACTTATTACATTTTTAAGTCCTTTCAATATCCCCACTTGGGAAACATTCGTTCTCGAATGACACCTTCTTAATCAAATCTCTAAAGGACATGTTCTAGACCAACAACCCATCTGATATGCGTTATGACTAAATACAAATACCCAAATCAAGGAAAACATTCAATTCTAAGATAAACATATCTACACATAATCATATAAAGCCTTATGAAAAGGCTCCCTATCCCCCATTTTGGAACAAGCCACACATGTCTTTCTAACATCAATTCCTCATCATAAGGAAACATTAAAATCAACAAAGAAAATAATAATCATAAGAAAATTATAGAAATTTTCATCATTCAATAAAGAAGCACATATCGGAAAAGGACATGTGGATATCACTCTTGATAATCCTTGGATTGGAGACTATAGAACCTACCCTTGTCATTAGGAACACCTTCCTCAGAATTGGTAACAACATGCATGCCTTCCCTAACACTAGCCTCTTCATTAGGGAAATCCATTATCATATTTCCACTCTCACCACATCCATAACAACCATCCCTACCAGCCAAACACCTACCCTCTTGATTCTTACCACACCTAGAGCAAGTAGGTCGACAATACTCATTCTTCCCTTGACGTCTAGGGTTAGACACCCCTTCATCCTCATACTAATAATCACTAGAATGACCTTTTCTAGAAAATTTTTGTTGGTTCTTATAACGACAATGTCCATCGAACCCTTCGTTGTCCATCCTGTCTCTTTTTCTCCTTCATAGTCTTGGACACTTCTATTTATTGAGCAAACAACATGAGTCGGGAGATATCTATATCATCAACAAGTATGCGATACGACATTCTTCTTCTACTAGTTTGGACACCCCTGTCATGAACCTATTCATTAAGTCTCTAGGATTCGCCACCAAGCTTGGAGCATACTTAGACAAGAAAGTGAATTTAAAGGAATACTCCTTGACACTCAAACTACCTTGATTGAGGTTTATAAATCCTCCATCTTATCCTACCTCAATTGCCTAGAAATAACCTATCAAGGAAAGACAACTTAAGAGTCTCCCACTATATAGAGCCCGCTCTTAGAGGTATACTATCTTTCCATTGCTCATACCAAAGTTGGGAAACATCTTTCAATAGGATAGGTAGCCAACTAATTCTTTTCAATGGAAGACACTCCCATGATTACAAGCACCTTATACACCTCATTAATAAAGCCATTCGGATCTTCATCAACTTCGGATCCATAGAACTCCAGTGGATTCATTCTCAAGAACACCCTTATTCTAGTAGCACTTATTCCTCCTATAAGATTTGCCAAAGCCACCTCTTCTCTATTAGCTTGGGTCGTTAAGGCTTGATACAACAAAGTCATAGAATCCTTCAATTTCTCCAACATAGTATTTCCTATTGGAGGGTCATTAGGAACTTGAGGAGGAACATTATCTTGCACTTGGGTTGGAATCTCTTGCTCCCCACTCCAATCTCCTTCCATTCTAGCATTAGCCCTGGTGTTAACAATAAACTACAAAATCATAGGCAAATATTAGAAGAAGGTCTTAATCAAGGAAAACTCTATGGCACAACTTGAATGAATAAGTGGAACTTTCCTAAGAATCCCATACGCTCCTACACATATATGTGTCGCGACTCACAACGATTAATAAGAGTCTACTTGGCGTGGTTTTGAGAAATCCTAAGACAATTTTATGACCATATGCTCTGATACAAAGTTCGTCACGACCCGCATGTATACCCTAGAAGTTAAGTCACAGCACGACGTACTTCACCTATCGGAGGTGTTGTGCTAGCCCTTAGACATCACTTATTGCATATATCCGGAAAGTTCATAGAATTATAAATTTTTCTTAGAAACATAATGCAAAAATCATTTCATAAAACACCTAACATATGTCTCAAAAAAACCATCTATGACATCATGAGTACAATAGTCTTGGGTAAAGGCTCATAAAAGTCTAAAACATGAAAAGAACATAAAAAAAACAACATATTAATCATGCCCTCGGATGCTATGAGGACTCACCAATATTGTCTCCTTTGGAAGCCTTGGAAACTCTACTCTTGATCCAACACAATCACCTCAAGACCGTACATGGACAACATGTAGGCAATGTGCGCTAGTGCGATAAGTACTAAGTATGGAAACTATCAATCATACTTAAGATATTTCAAAGGAGTAGTCAATAATAGACATAATAACAATAAATAAAGACGTAAGCATAATGTGAATAGCATAAGTATAATAAATCATGCTAAAGTATATAAGAGTTCATTCTTAACTAAATGTCTTTCTTACTTAAATGAACTACATCACAAGCCACCTTCAAGTACAGTAGTGCAAGGCTAAGGTAGCATCCCATACTACTACCAAATCCAAGTACATATGTTTGGTAATTCTTGATCATGTTCCATATTCATAATTAAGACCTAAGTTCATCATATCATATTAGCACGATTCCCTTAGACAACCTCAAAGAAAACTTGTGCAATGCATGTGAAGCATCCCATATGATCTCACACACTAAGCATGTCTTGAAGTCACCCTATCTTGTTTGATGTCGTCTTAGGAGTCATCTAATAGACCTACTTCATCTTGTCAAGGAACCATCATTCTATGTCAACCATGACATAAGAGGAAACTATAGAACTATCGAAGATAAATATACATCATGTAGGATTCATGTCATACGTAACTTCAAGTAATACTTGTGCCATGTATAGATGACATACCATACTACTATCCATGCAAAGTACTTCTCGTGACTAATATAATACAAGCTAAGTTATGTTATAACCTTATCTATTAAGCTCAACATACTACCATAATAGGCTTATTACCATGGCAAACATCTCATCATACTAACCAAGCTACTAAAGGAAGGATACATCATCCTAATCACCATGCAACCAATCATGTAGTTGCAACCTAATCATAGGGGGGCATGAATCATCTACCATAAACTACCATGAGAAACTAATCTCAATATATTCCATGAAATACACCTTATATGCAAATTAAGATACCATTAGGAGAGTATAGGCCTTTCGACTAAAGCTATCATGAAATGGTTTTGGCGAAACCATGTCAAGCTAACATGATCAAGTATCCTTACAACAAAAGACAAAGCTAATCATGGGAAAGATTGTTTCCTCCATCCCAAGATAACTTGAGAACCACCATTCCCAAACTACCATAATCAAGCATCCTTGAAACACATGACCAAGCTGAACAGAGTAGTCTAACCTAAGATTCCGTAAGAATCAACATCTCAAGCTAACCTGTCCTATGTTTAGTCTCACAAAGCCTACTACAAAAGAAGGGACCACATAACTCATATTCAATATAATCATAGCCTACCATGCATTGATCCATTTTAGGCTCTTAATTCAACCTCCTGTTCATCTATTTGTGAGAACTTGCTTCTCCTAATCATGTTCATGTCTAGGTGTAGAAGAGAAAGAAAACATCACCACGATCATCCTCATCATGATTTTACCCCCAAAGATCTTCCTACAATGGACATAAAAACATGAAACAACAACTACATATAGTTATTCATGATTCATACTCAATTTCATGTTTATCTATCAATTAGATCATTACAAGGCGACTCTAGTCATACATGATCACATACGTGCATTTTGAACTTTCTAGGTCAAGATTATTCTTAATCAATTTGACCTAGTTTAAATCAATCTAGGTGATTAATTATGATAAAATAACACATAATACAATAGAGTTAAGAAGATCATCGTAAAACTTTATCTAGCCTCTAATGGCCTAAAATCACTATGATCACCTTCAAGTTCAATTACCATAACTCACCATGAAATCATCATAAAAACAACATATAATATTCACATAAACATTATTGAATGCTACCCACTAGATTGGGATCACAATCAAGCCTTACACACAATGCAATCACAACCCTATGTTGAATAGGGTTCTTTTGATTCACAATTGAAGGGAAACTAGGGGAACTCCATGAAAGGAAGAATCCATGGGCTTCACATACCTTACATTATAGAATTAATCCTAGCATTAAACCATGGTGAATTCTTCTAAGATGCTTCCCCGAATTCTTCTTCTTTTTCAATGGTGTTCTTGAGAGTTCTAATGTGAGAGAGATGTTTTGATTTCGGAGTCTAGAGTCTAGGTTGGTCTTTCATTATTTAAATACTCATATAATGCCTAAAACTACCCAAAATAACATCCCATTTAATTATTTTGTTGTGGGGTGAATTTCAAGTCACCCATTCATTTAAGAGTGAGTTGCGAGAATATACAAGTCTGCATCGATGGTGCCAACTACGGGGCATCGAACAAACGACGGGCCATGATAGCAACCCATCGTCTTAGTCAGAGACTAGGATAAGGGGTCTCTATCTAAAAAGTCTAAGTATTGACCTATGGCTCTCAATCGCGGGGCGTCGACCAACACATGAGGCGTTGATTGCATCGTCAATTGACAATACCCAGGCAAAGTCTAGGCCATGGTTTGGGTTCTGCATGAGGTCTTTTTGCAGGGGCCTTGGGGAGTCGTGCCTTGACATCTCGACCCCATTTACACTGATATACATTCTAGTGTCTCTCCTTGTGAGTTTTAACACCAAACAACCCACGTAACATACCTAAAACTAACTTAGAATACACAAGTACGCCTAAGGCTAACTTTCAAACGTCACTGGACGTCCTTGGACATTTTACCTCCAAACTCTCTCACACTATATCAACTGCCTCTAAACGCCATAATTGGCAAATATAGGACGTTAAAACCTCATAACACACGTGTTAGGCTCTATTGAGATTTATTACATTTTTTAGTCCTTACAAAGACTAAAACAACATCCAATAGGTACATAGTGGCATCGTCCTCGAAAAGTGAGGACCTGCCAAACATGTATAATAAGAATCCAATTTATCTTCAATTGCACTTTGCAAGATTAACGCCCAGAACCTACATAATTGTAGATACATAGAAATAGCGGTTAGTACACACTTGTACTAAGTATAAAAACATGCAGATAAAACATTTGACTAAATGCATGAGAAAGGGGCATTTTCTTAAGAAAACATGCTAAGTCATTTGGAATCCTTTAGCGCACAGCCAAGAGAGCATATACAACATAAGGTTCACAATAGCATAAATCGTGTTCATTATCAATATAACTTAATATAAAAACAATGTATAACACAAGACCAACATCATGAAGCATAATCAAGTCTACATGTATGATAACATTCTTGAGTAAATAACCAGAACAACTCTAACATCATGTTATAACAAGAAAGCACATGTAAGAGTTCATAATATTACAACATATACATGACCTTTAATCATAACCAAACATCAAATCTACATGTACAATAACCTTCTTCTTCAGAGCGGAAAGGGACGTGGCCAAAAAATATAAAGATGATCAAACAAACCCTCATAACCATACTCAACCAAGTAAGCCAAATAAAAGATCACATATATTGTTTGACTTCATATAACATAGCATCAAGAGTAGTCATTATCATATTTAGAAATATAGACCATTAGCATGATCATAAATGAAACTAACATCATATAGGATCATTAACATGTAAAGTCAACATATACATAACATTTACTTTATATAATATAAGAACAACCTTCTAGGACTTCCCTCAAAGCCAACTAGTGCATTGTATAGGTAGAGTCCCATACCCCTACCTAGACTAAGTCAACCCCTAAAGTAACCCTATTTAGTGTTCACTTATTTACATAATTTTACTTTCGAGAACACTTGCCCTTACTACTTTCCAAGAAGGTGGACTACTTGACAAGATAGTACAAAAACATGAAAATAACATTCTAGGTGGATCCACTAGCTAGTATTCTTATTGGACAACATAGTTCAAGAACTAGGACATGTGTTTGGGACCCGCTTTATGCACATTGCATTATAGTCTCCAATTTCATGAGTATAATAGTGAACCTACCTTACTTGCTTGGGAAGGGACACTCCTCATTACTAGTTCACTCTATGATAAGCTATAGTCCCTTTTGAAATGTTTTAGCCTTTATAATTCATCATAGCTTAGCATAGGTCATAGGAGACTAACCCTTTGTATATCATAGTCATTAGCTTAATTGGAATTGCATGAGAACATCCATTCAATACAACCCTTATATGTGAGATCAGCACATTATCATCATCATGCCATAATTAGGCACATAAGCAATTCATAACAAACCTTATATCTCTTAGGAATAATCTCACAATCACATGATAAAGTCATTTAATTTTCATCATCATACCAACACCTACTTAATCCAATCACAAGGCATGCTTCATTTGAACATCATCACCGAGTAAAAGCCATCACAAAGGTTCAAGATCACAAATTCATACCAATTCCTCGTTTCGAAATCCATCATCGTTGGTCTTACCCTCATCCAATCCAATTTTATCTACCAATAGTTGTAATAACATCATACAACAGTAATTAAAAGATTAACTATGTCAATTGCATCAATACTATTCAATTCAACATGAGTTCATAAGCTAGGGTTAGGGGATTTGGGTCAATTCATGATCTATTCCACATAGTAGGTTAAATCATCAAGAAACATCATAATGGAAAAATAATACATCATAATCTAATCATAATAATCAAAGGAAACCATTCACAATATAATTTAGAAGATTAAATTTGGAGTAGAAAGAAACTCATATGAAATTATCTTTTTTAAACAAATTTTGAAAGAACCCTTTGTGGAAAGGAATCCCAAAAAGGAAAGGTTCCCACACCTTGATATTATATGAATCTTGATGGATAAAATTGATATTCTTGAAGCCCTATAACCCTTGTAAATATACCTTTAATGGAGTCTTCTTTGGGAGAGATAAAGTAGAGAGAAGGTAAAGTAATTTGGGTAGGGGAATTGTGGGGTATTAAGTTAGATTTAGGCTTAGGGTACGTTATATAGTCGCTTAAATAACATAGTTTAACCACCTATTAAACCGTAATTAAACTCATAAATAATTAACAAATTAAATCAACCATCTTAAAACAAGAAACTAAAATTGTAGACTCACATATAAGACCCCGACCTATGGTCCGTAGGTCAATCGATGACCACTTGCACCCACCGTCCTGCAGGTCCATTGATAAGTTCAGAGAGTTGTATTTTGGACACTTTTGTAAAAGTTTATAAGTATACAACGACAAAGGCATCGAAGCCCCATCGTTCCACCTACGGCCCATCAATTGCAAGCGTAGGTTGCCACTGCTTTTTGACAACTTTTAGCCAAAATGGAAAGGTCCTTATCAAGGACCCTTAGGGGGGTCGTTTGGGAATTGTACCCAAACTTTTTGACCCTAAAAATACTTTAATATATGAATAACACTTTTCCACCAAATTTCATCAAATTCCAACTCCTAAAACCTCATGAAATAGGCTAAGGCACACTACCACTTCTTTCATTAGTCTCCAGACGTCATGGATGTTCCTTGACGTCTTGACTCTAAAACTTCCTAAATGACTTATAAACATTATTTTTAACCTTAAAATAGTTCTACAAACCTTATACACTCATGTGGGATCTAAATTAGGTATTGCACTTTCAGAGTATTACATACAAAGCTTGAATATGAAAAGGTAACATCCCTAGACATGGAGGACCTACCAACACTTGGAGAAACTAGTCCAAGCCTTCTTGTTTTAGCCTCAAAATACATCAATGGTCTGAATCTATGTTGTTTGGGGAAAAGGGAAGAAATATGGGTTAGTACAGAACACATGTATTAAGTATGGTTCATATGCATAAAATCATTAATGAATGAGAAAAGGCACAATTTAGTCAAAGCCATGCTTTATGTTCACTATTTCAACACAAAAATATATGGAACAATATAAGTCTACCCAACATGATATTAATCCAACACATAATTAAGCTAAGATAATACTTGTGCAATACCAAGAATAGAATCCTATAACCCTATCCAAAGTGAAGCATGACATTGAGTCACTTATTACATGCATACAACAAAATCTCATACT
The DNA here is from genome assembly GCF_001406875.1 of Solanum pennellii. NCBI lineage: Eukaryota > Viridiplantae > Streptophyta > Magnoliopsida > Solanales > Solanaceae > Solanum > Solanum pennellii. Next base: position 43,453,907 of record NC_028640.1, on the reverse strand, counting down.
TTATCATAACATGCTTGATTCATAAGTTCATATTTAACTTGACTTACATAACATGAAATCATCTTACTCATATAAGAACACTACTAAGAGCATATCTTAGGATCTTACATGTGCAATAAGTATGAGAAGTCTCATACCCTCCCTCACCCTATGTAGTAACCGTTAATACAAGCCCTAATAATAGTTCACATACTTGACTAATTAATTTTCCATATTACATTAGGGAAGATAGTTCAATAACCGACTTGATACCATGTGGGCTACATGGAATTCGGTGTTCTCCTCCCACATCGATAAGAAAGGTGTAACACTTACCTAAGGTGTAACCAATCTTGCATAGCTATCTAGATGGATCAACTAAGATATTGTCCTATGTGGGCACATAGTAAAGGGTCAAGGAGATTTTATTAGAAAACTTGACTTACTAATGTGGAGGTTTCCATCTCATGAGACAACACATATCCTGGGAATCTGGACTTTCTAAACGTGAAGAAACCCATGTGGGAGGGCAGACTTGCTAAAGGTGAGTCCTCCATCTCATTCACATTCCCTTTCGGTGCTAAGCATTTATTCCTTTGGTAATAATCATATTCATTATACAAGATCACATTAGTATCTTTTATACCCCTAAGTGAACATCTCATCATAATAGCTCATAGGTTTTATAAGTGAGAATTATCCTTTCACTTTAGAAACCACATACAAGTGAGTAAATGGATATTGTACTGGTTAAATACACTTCAAACCCCTTAAATAACAGTCAATAATTAATCCCTTAAGTGCCCAAAATACCCCTGCACCTATTTGTCACGACCCAAGTCTACACTTTGGACGTGGCTGGCACTCCAGAACCATTGTTGGTTCCCAAGTGAACTCATGTCTTGGCTGAATACAAGAGGAAGACTAACTTAATCATGCAAAAGCTTAAAACATTATAAGAATCAAGAAACTCAATTACAATGCTTTTATATCAAACGAAAACTTTGACTAATCAAATTAATATATTCAACTCGCCATAGTTAGGAAACTTTAGTCTTAAAACATTTAATAAAATATGAATAATATAAGTTTTGTCACTAAATTGACTATCTATGAAGACCCTAACTGATAATAATGGAAGTCTGGACAGGACCCATGACATCCTTACTCAATTGAAGTGTAATTTAAATCCTCCGGAAGCAAGTAGGCTCACCATAGCTAAATCAAGATCTTGGATGTATCAATGAAGCTCCTGTTATGATCATGAAGACATGTGTCTGCATCATGAAAATATGCAGACCAATTGGCTCGGTACGTGGAATGTACGAGCATGTAAGGGGAAATATAAATCATAAAACAGAGGCTTGAACTTAATAAAAAGGAAACATACTTACCTAGTTTCAACTAAATGCAAATCAATAATAAGATATTCAACTCAAAGATAGATATTTAAGGATAAGATACTCAACTCGAGATTGGAAAGTCAACTCCAAGATAGGATATTCGACTCTAGATATTCAACTCAATATAAAGCAAGAATATGCATACAATATATAGAAAGCTTTATAAAATAGTTAAAGTAACTTAGTTCATTAAAGAAAATTCATTAACAAACTCAAGTTTACTTGTATAAGAAAGTAATATAGTTTCTGTGGATATTTTCTAACCTACAACCATCACTGAAAGCCTAAGTGATGATACAACATTTCACCTCACGCTTCCAAGGACCATCCTATACCTTTTCATCTGTATAGGACCTTACTTTACTTAGTGGATCCATTAGCTTAACTTACGTGATCATCTAAAAAGTATGATCCGTTAATACCCATGATGGCTACATACTTTACATGGAGACTTGAGTTAATATGAACTCGCATCCCCCCATCGATGCTCAATACTACTCCCAAAATATACTTTAACTCATGCTTTTGAAATAACTTCCTTTCTTTGGGTGAGATAATATGCTCAACACTTAAGCTTTTAAAAGATCTCTTGGAATCAATGTTCCCTTTTACTTGTTCAAAACTCTTTTGGGAAATCTTACTTTCCCCTTAACTTAAATGTGAAAACATTTATAAACTCTTATGGAATACTTAGTTCCCTTATAACTTTTGAGAAATGAACTCAACTTTTACTCTATGCTTAAAATGAAACTTAATTCTTAGGGAATACTTAGTTCCTTTGTTCTACTTTGAAGAAAGATGTTCAACTCTTTACGCTTTACTTGACCTAAAACTAGAGCGTTAAAATGAAGTGAAAATTTTTAAGTAAGACTCTTTAAAACTTTCAGAAACTTTAATTTGACTTGCTTCTTAACTTATAGACTTAACTCTTAACTTCTTTGACTTTGATATTAACTTTCTTTGAATTGTATTATGGATTAAAGGTTCATGATTGCATGTTTATTGATTATTTGATATTCAAATTGGAGGGTTCATGCGGAATTATGAGTATAAACTACTCAACTCAAGGACTCAAAGACACTTCTTATTTTAAGACTGTTCAACTAATAGGGTTCATGTGGAATTATGGGCATGAACAATACGACTCAAAGGCTTCATGGATAACATGTAATAATCCGATGATTAGAAATATAAACTCAAATAATTTAGAATCTTGTTAATCAAGAATTAGGATTTGAATGTGCTACTCATCTAAAAGGTACTCAAGTAATATGAATTTATGCGGATGTTATGGGCATGAATGACTCGACTCAAGGGTAAAAATATCAATAAGTTACTTATGTATACGACTCTTATCAGTCTCATACTTACATCCTCAAACTTTATTTCAAATCAATGGTTTAGCTCAAAAGATCCACTATTGAACTCAAAAAGATTTATTGAACTCTACTCTTAACTCTCTTTCTTGAATGTGAATTATGAATTCAAGAGTTTTTGTTCATGACATAGGGGGTCTCATGATGACAAGGTAGACTTATGATTTCATTTTCTTCTTTCTGATATACTCACTTCTCGAGTCTTGAAACAAGTTACTAAAAGTTGTAGAAGACTCCACAAAAGGACTCAAAGCCTTTCTTAGAATGTTGGAAAGAAATCTCAAACTTAAACCTCAAGTTTACCTTGAATTAGAGTTATGAATTCAAGGTTATGATCATGTTAGGAATGATTTTAGGTGTTTCGATGTTGCTTAGAGTAGTTAGAATTGAAAAGGTGTGAAGGTGCACTTTAAACGAACTCAAACGGAGCAACCGGGGCCAAACTTTATGTGGCAAGTGCCCTAGGGCTATTGGTTGTGCGGGGAACCAACCCCTGAAGTACAGAGAAGGGTTTGGGGCGATATAGCAGGTGCTCCGCACCAGACCCCAACCTAGAAATTCTGCTGAACATCCTTGCTTGTTTTCTCACTCTAACTCGCCTAAAATCGAATGATTTTTTCCACAATCACTTGGATTTGATTAATTAACTTAATTTCACTCTTATATACTGAAACAACACTTAAATGACTCAATCGCATATCAACAATTCTCAAAAACCCAACACACCATGACGAACCTCAAGATCACCTATCAAGAACTCATCAACAACTCTAATATGTAAGCTTTAAGAATGAAAATTCGCTGAAAAATAAAATTATTGTCGTGTGCGTGAAATAAACCAACACTATAGAATCTTAGATACCTCTTATAGATTAAACCCATGGCGAAAATCCACAACTACACGAAAAAACGTCGACGAACGTCTTCATCCTTGCCTCTTTTTTCCTCTTTTATGTTCTTGACTCTTCTTGAACAATCAAATAAAACCCTAGGTGTATTTTAGGATTATAAAACTAAACATAAAAATATTAACCCCTAAAATATTACTAAAAACGAATTAAAACTGATTGGGTAAGGAAAGGTCCAAAATACCCTCACTATTTTTGGCTAACTTTCCTCAACTAGACAGCCTAACTTCAAAATGTCATATATCAGTCATCCAAACTAGGAACCTAGAAAACTCGGCAATGTTGGAAAGATAATTAAAATATCATTTCTATGGTTTCTTTTTGATAACCTAACTCATCTTGTGCTAGGAGTTATGATCGTTTGAAGTTGACCCAAAACTGATACTTAGCTTAACTTGCCAAATTTCAGATTTTGCTATTATCAATTTAATTCTTTTTGGAACTGAAGTTGCTAAATCTAGTGAATTGACCTTAATAATTAATAAATTTATTAATTCCCTTTTGAAATCTCACTAACTATGATTAATGGCATAAGTCTTAGTTCAAAAAAAATTCTGGGGTTTTACAATATCTCCCCCTTGGGATCATTCATCCTCGAATGACGACTAAACTAGGTATAAAATGGTTTCCTCGTACTAAGTTCTACGTCTAATGGTTTGTTCTTACTATTGTCACATCCCTAAACCACACCCTGGAAGTTAAGGTACAATCTCGGATTGTAACTGGCGTACTCAATCTCTCGGAGGTCTTATATAAGTCCTTTCATATCATTCACCGCATAAACATAGTGAAAAGTAGTGCGGAATTAAAACTTTTCAAAAAAACATAATATAGTCTTCAAATCTCTTTAATATAAAAGTAATAGAAAATACTACGTCTCAATCTCATCATCTTAAGACACAAGAATACTTGGTACATGGCACATACTTCAAAATACGAATATAGAAATACTTAGTCTATTACAATACTTTGAATGAAAAACATAAAAGACATATATGCCCTAGAGTCAAGTAAATACATACTTCAACTTCTCTTGAACGATATTCTAAGTCCAAGTCTTCACTTATTAAAGCTCCTCACCTACCAAGAACTGTATAGATATATAAAAGCATGGATTAGTACAACCACATGTACTCAGTATGACTTTATGCATAAAAATCATGAAAACAGATATTTATTGGAAATATGCATATTTTTATTTTTGAAATCATATTTTAATCATAAGAACAAAATTTAACAACTTAAGAACACATAAGGAAACAATTTTACACCAAATCATAATTTTAAACTCACTTAACAGTGAGGTGCATTCACTGTACAGTGACTAAATTCACTGTTACAATGAAATGTTTAAACTTCACTTAAGAAACCTTTTAGCATGTACTTTTCCCACTTAAAGCTATCCTAAGACTCACTTAATCAACACAAAGAGAGACCGCTCATACAACCTCTCTAGGCATGGACTAAATGATCCTCAAGACTACTTATAATGAGTCACATACACACTTCAAGATATCAAACATATCAACATATAAATAATATGATATTCTCCTACCAAAGGCTATCAAAAGACCTACTTAAGTAAATCAAGAAGATAACGTCCATTTTGACCTCTTCAAAGATTACCAAAATAGTTCTTAATACTATCTAAGTCTTAGATCATGTCCAAAAAATCAACCAACTTCCCTAACTAGAGTCATCCTCAAGATTTCCAAAGATAAGACATGAAGATATTATCCTTTTATGACCTCTTCACACTTTAGCTAAGGAATGCTTAAGTCACTTTAGATTAGGTACTCACTATTTACATTCTTCTTATCATAAGTCATTACTTCATTACTTCATTAAGACTCATACATCACATAAAGCACATTAAAATAATGGTCTTTAACAAGACCTAGGAACTCTGAATAACGCCTTCAAAGTCTATTATTCAATGTCTAGATAGTGTCCCATACCACCACCTAAACCTCATAAACTTCTCCAATGATAATAGGTATTCCACATGATGAGAATAGGAAATCAACGACATAGACCATGATAGCAAGATATGGAATCCGTAGTTCTATTCTACTCTAATGAGGTTATTCTACTTGCCAATGATAGAACTTTGGCACATCCCATGTAGGCACATCGTTAAGGAATATAAAAGGCTTCGTTGTATTCTAGTCTCATACATTCACTAGTACTACTTCCCTTAACATACTAACTCAGTGCTAGAATTCTTTCTCATAGATTAATTCATACAATAGGCTCACATGAAAGGATTCCATAAAAAGTTTATAACTCAATCACATTTATCCTACCAAGGAAAGGTCCACTAAGGCTACCTCACAAAGGAGACAAGAAGCTCGTGATGACTTTCCTAATGATTAATATGAGATGTCGTTCCATCCAACTAGCCTTAAGTCCATAATTCATTTACTTTGAAGGATACCATTATGGCTTACAACTTCAACAATCTTAACATTACCTTTAAGTAAAGGTTTTCACATAAAGACTCTCATAACATCATTTAAGGTCACATGTCATTCATACGTTTAAGACTAAGATTTCTAACACACTAAATCAATACATCACATATTCATAATCATATATACATCAATCAAGGGATACAACTCAACCAAGACAAGATATCACGTACTTCATTTTTAACTCATAATACAAGTCATTCTAGAATCCCATAGGAAAAAACATAGCATCTTCAAGTCATCCTACATACTATCGTAACATCATCAATATACTCCACATAGACTCATATAGCCAAGTATCAATAACCAAGACTCAACCCTAACACTATACTCATAATGTCAAAGTCATAGTCTAACATAATCACCTAAGAAAACATGAATAGAAGAATACATATATGACTTCAAATGTAGATAGATATTATCATGCTTCACATAATCAAACTACACAATTAGTCATATTACTTCAAATAGTTGTCAACAAGGCCAATATTATCATATTGCATAAAGTAACGCCGACAAGGCCACGACAATTGCAAGTAAAGCACCTAACACCACAACCATAAGTTAACCATACCAATCACAATAAAATTCAAGTATAAAAAAACATCAAAATAATTTAAATAGGTCATTATACCCCCACCACATCCTCAACACTTCAATTCAAAGTCAACTAACTCAATTCGATAACACAAGACCCTTACCTAAGGCCATAACCAACAATTAAACATAAAGACTACAATAACCAATGAACTAGGTTAATTAAATGTAACTTCATCAATATTACACAACCTAGATATAAATTTACTATAATTATTAAATTATTATAAATCCCACAAGAAACTACATACGAATTCATCAACATTTGATCAATATCAAGTAACCCAAAACTTAGTCAAAATCTAGGGTTCATCCAATTCATGGGTTCATAGGTAATTTAGATTGAAATAATCAATAAAATATTAATTATATCATAATTCAATGATAAGAAATAATTTATGCAAGAACCCATGGTAGAAACATAAAATTGGACAATCCAACTTTAGAAAACATAGAAAACATCTTGAGAATTGGGGCTCCTTGATGAAGAGAATTTCAACGATCAATATCCATACCGAAAGGATGATAATTCTTCACTTTGATGAAGAATTTCCACTCAAAACGTCTTCTCCAAGGTGTTCCTTGATTTGGACTTAATGGAGACTTTGAGAGAATTCTAAGGGATTTTGTGGTTTTGAATTGGAAGAATTAATGGAGATTTTGAGAGAATTCTAAGGGATTTCGGGGTTTTGATTTGGAAGAATAAAATATCTAAAGTGTTAAACACTTATATACTTGTTAAATACCCAATATACCCTTAATAAACTGAAAATACATCCATTTAGAAGTGGGGTGAATTGTAGTGAATTACAATTCACCCCTTACTTGGCAGAAGACTTGCGCGCAGAGATAGACCTCACTAACGACCCATTGATAGGGTGTTAGCCCACTGACGGGTCGTGCTGGCAATCGTTGGTGGGTTGTGAGACTTTTCATGGATCCCTTACTTCCCCCAGACTATGTACCTGCAGACGACACCCATCGAAGGGGCGTCGATTGCCCACGAGCGGTGGACTGCTCTGTCATTTGGGGCCTGCCTGGGACAGCCTTGACACCAGGTTGGGTCCTTCATCAAGGACCCTTGGATGGTCCTTGGGTATAATTCTCCCAGAAGTTTCCAAACCAAATATTGTATTCTATGAGCTTAACACCTCTCACATGAACTTCATCCAAAACGAACACTTAAAACTCAACGAAACACACCTAGACACAAAAGGTCATTCCAACACATCTTTCGAATGTCATGGACGTTCTTGGACGTTTGATCTCCAACCTCCATGAAACTTGACACACTTTATATACATTCTATGATAACTTATTTAAGGACCTTAAAACCTCATGAATCACACATAAACACATACAACCACATATGAGGCACATAGGTGACTTAGTCGTCGAACGTCTTAGTCGTCCCTTGACGTTTGACTTCCAACACATTAAATACTTTATCTACTTAGTCTATACCATATATTAGACATATTTAGGTTCTTAGACCATTAAGACCAAAAAGTGAGGATCTAGTTAACCTAGGTCATTTTTGGGGTCTTACAACTATATTCGAGATTAACTCAAATCTTTATGTTTCGATTCTAGACCTCTCTATAGGGAATCTCGTCTCAAACTATTACTCTTTACCACCACATTAAAGCTTAGTAATCTAACAACTTCATTATTAAAAGGTCCTCTAAAATGTATCCCCCGAACACTTTGGAACTCATTAATATCTCATTTTCACCACTTGCCTTGCTTTCTAATCTTATGATCTCCCACTTAGTTATCAAGCTAACACTTAAAATTTATGGACCTGTTCCACATATCTATTTGGTGTATATTCTCCTAATGCTCTTTTTACTCTTGTGACGTAGTCACACTTCACTGCCCTTATCTAAAGGTTAGGGTCTCTCACTTGTACCACTCATATCTATTGTAGATAATCACCTCAATTTCTCACCTACTTTATGCCAAGTCTTCTAGATCACATTTTAAGACTAACATCATCACTCTCATGTAGTAATTCCTTTGATCATGACACTCACCACAAATTCAACCTTAATGTTTATTACTAAGCCCAAATATCAATATGATTGCTTGCTTACTAAACTATACCTCAATACTAATATGGCAATTTGCAAAAACATGCCCACTAGGACTTTATGAAAATTAGTTAATCCTTACCTCTCATTCTGTATACTTGAATTACCATCACATTCTTCTCACAACTTAAGTACTACTTACTAACTTACTACACATTATTTCTCAAATAACTTTATTATCCTTTGAATACCATGAGGTTCTGCATGAAAAATTTATAAGTCTTGATTAATCTACCACATTTTGAATACTCTAGCTCTTCTATATATATTAACCACTTACACTCGGTCATTACTAACACAATGACAAATCATCATAACCTTTTTTAGAGCTACAATAAAGCTTACCTCCTATGATGGAATCTTCACATCTCACCACTTCTTAGTCTACCCCTAAGGGAAACCTCTTAATTATTAAATTATTAGGTGCACAACAAGTACCATAGCTTCTTCAAAACAATATCTCCCTTTCAAGGATTACTATACCTTTACATACTTTCCTTTAACTGTGGATCTTTCAGTACTAGTGCTCATGATCTCATAGCACATGTTACTTTTTCAGGTGAAAATCATTACCGAAGCACTAAACATACTTCCTAAAAAGGAACTCAACTAAAACAAGGCTTAAAGGAAAGAGTTAATATCACTTTTATCTCAAATTCATGATTCAAATGAATATGGGTGCATTCCACATAAAGTGAACACTTAATTTACTCTTGGACTTCTCTTAAGCCCCTCTGAAGTCTCATGACTTCCTCAAGATTCTTGCTAAGAACAAATCAATCACTAAGGACTGAATTTTTTTTTCAACCACCTCTAGTATGATGGAAAGTCGGATGAATATGAGAACGCAAGAGTTATAAAAGATCTCTTGACGTAGATCTATCAACCGACTAAGAGTATGAAATAAGGGCTTCTTAACTTCCTATAGTACCTCATTCATAGAAATGGGGCCCTCACAACTACAAATAAGATCCTACTGACACGTTTCATAGACACCCTAGGAAACTTAAACATTGTGCTCTGATACCATGTTTTTCACGATATGAATCTTCACGCTGCACATGGCTGGCCATTAAGAACCATTGTTGGTCCCCAAGCCCTAATCCTGGATGACTACAAGAGGAATACTAACTTAAGCATGCAAAAAATTAAAACAAAATAAGAATGATGAAACACAATTACAATGCTTTTATCTCAAATGAAAAATTTGAATAATCAAATTAATATATTCAACTCACAAGAATTAAGCAACTTAAGTCTTTATAACATTTAGTAAAATAAATGAATAATACAGACTTCTTAACTAAATTGACTATCCATGAAACCTCTAACTGATAATGATGGAAGTCGGGACAAGACCCACGACATCCTGACTAAACTTAAAAGTAAATGAAATCCTCCAAAATAAAAGAAGTTCACCATAGCTAACTCTAACTCTTGGATGTATCAACAAAGCTCCTTTTGATGATCTTAAATATTTGTGTCTGCATCATGAGAAGATGCAGGCTAATTTGCTCAATACGTTGAATGTACGAGCATGTAAGGGGAAATCTAAAGCATAAAACATAGGATTGAACTTAATAAAAAGAAAACATACTTACATCTTTTCAAGTCAACTCAAATCAAGAATAAGATACTTAACTCAAAGATTATATATTCAAGGAGTTGCTACTCAACCAGAGATCGGAAACTCAACTTAAAGATAGGATATTTGACTTTCGATACTCAACTCAATATAAAGCAAGAATATACATGATATATATAGAAAGCTTTATAAAATAGTAAAATCAAATTTTAGTTCATTAAAGAAGATTCAATAACAAACTCAACTTTAATAACAAACTCAACTTTACTTGTATAAGAAAGTAATATAGTTTCTGTGGGAGATTCTCTAACCGACAACCATCATTTTGAGCCTAAATGATGATATAATGTTTTACCTCACGTTGCGGAGGACCATCATATACCTTCCCCTCGGTATAGGACATTAATTTACTTAGAGCATCCACTAGTTTAACTCAAGGACTCAAAGACACTTCTTATCTAAATACTGTTCAACTTATAGGGTTCATTCAAAAATATGTGCATAAACAATTCGACTCTATGGCTCCATGGATAACATGTATTATCCAATGATTAGAAATATAAACTCAAATGGTTTAGAAACTTATTACTCAAGAATTAGGATTTGAAAAAGCTATTCATCTCAAAGGTAGTCAAGTAATTGGAATTCATGCGGCTATTATGGGCATGAACGACTTGACTCAAGGGTAAAAATATCAATAAGAAAATCATGTATACGAATCTTAGAATTCTGATACTTACTTCCTCAAAGCTTTGTTCAAACCAATGGTTTACCTTAAAGGATTCACTAGTGAACTCAAAAGCTTACTTGAACTCTACTCAGAACTCTCTCTCTCTCTCTCTCTCTCTCTCTCTCTCGCTCTTGAATATGAATTATGAATTCTAGAGTGTTGGTTCATAACATGGGGTGTCTCATGATTACAGGGTAGACTTATGAATACATTCTCTTCATTTTCATATACTCACTTTCTCGAGTCTTGAAATAAGTTACTAGAAATTGTAGAAGACTCTACAAAAGGACTCAAAGGCTTTCTTAGAATGTTTGAAAGAGTTCTCAAACTTAACCCTCAAATCTATCTTGAATTAGAGTTATTAATTAAAGGTTATGATCATGTTAGGAATGATTTTAGGTGTTTAGAAGTAGATTAGAGTCGTTAGAATCAAAAAGGGGTGAAGGTGCACTTTAAATAAACTCAAACGTAGCAAGGGGGGCAAACTGGATGGGAAGGCAACCCAAGGTTATGGGTGGCGCGGGGCGCCAACCCGTGAAGTACAGAGAATGGTTTGGGGTGCTCAAGCAGGGGATCTGCGCTAGGCCCCTATCTAGAAGTGTTTTTGAACGTCCTTGCTTATTTTCTCACCCTAACTCTCCTAAGATCGAACAGTTTCATTTGACAATTTACCCAATTCTAATATGACTTGAAAACGACAAGACCAAATCTAGGAAGTCACTGCGCGTCTCGGGGTCATATCCACATATTGGTTATTTAAATTAATTTGAGACAAAATGGTTTGAGATGGCCCTGCAACGTAAGGCAAAAATTACCCTTTAAATGCAGGTTGCGTGACATACAGCAGCCTCCATTTCTTGTCTGCCAGACAACTTTCTTGACCAACATTTGGGTCCTCTTTGGGGACCCTTAGGGTGGTCCTAGGGGTGTGTTATTCAAACTTTTTGACACTTTGAATTTCAGTATATGCTTAGAAACCATCTATACTAAATTTCACCCTCATATCATACCCCAAAACTCCACTACAAAACTATACGACACACTAGCTCAACTTAGACTAGTTTTCGGACGTCTTGGATGTTTCTCTTCCAAATTATTCCAAAATATTCAAGCTGACTTCTATGACTTCTATTCATCATTTTCAGACCTTACTAACTCATGAAATACATGTTAGACTCTAGATTCACCTATTTAATTTTGGGGTCCTTATAAAGGCAATGGGGGGAGACCAGCCAAGCTCCTCATGATGGTCCGGATCCTAGTGCCCAAAAGACGAATCATTTATATGCTCTCCAATCCATCAAAGGAGCTAATTCAGAATAAAATCCCCAGTGAGTTATAGTTCCTTATGGTTGTTTTGATTTGTTCTTAGATGGGTTTACCTAAGTGGGGGAGAATGAGTTTATTAGTAAGGTGGTTGATATCCTTACCTTTTCCTTCTACTATTATTGAAGCTTGAGACAAAAATTCTTAGTAGTTTGGTTATGTTATGGAGTCTAGCATTCGAGTATGAGTTGCATGTCCTCCTTATTATTATGAGTGCCTTATGTGGTAATATATTTTGTATGCTCTTGATAATAACATAGTTACATGGTAAGGTTTGTAATTAATCTATATTTGTTATGTCAATGTTCATGTAATGATAATTACATTAGTTTATTCAAAGATGTTATGTTAGAGTCAATATGTGGTTGAAAGTTATCACTTGTTGAGATTTATAATGATATGTTAGGGATGTCTCAAACTGGAGAAGGTAGTTCCTCCATTATGAAATGAAAATGATGAGTTATGTATGCACTTTGAATTTTGGAAATAGTTCCATATTTGCTTGTGTTTCTCAGAGTGATAAATATATGAAGTTGGAGTTCCTTGTAAGCTTGGAGCATTGACTATGAATGTTGTATCCATGATGATATCTATTGTGAGCTTCTAGTTGAGTCCTTGATGTACTTGAAAATGTTTAGTGTCATTCAGAACGAATGTTGTTCTAAGTGGGGGAGATTGTAACGACACTCAAAATGAAATAGGTCAAACTAGAGTTTGGCATTTGTTTCAAGAGCTATTAAGTTTTAAAATGTTGAGTATTATTAATATAGGTCAGTTTTAAGAGTTTGGAAGTCAAAAGTCAAGGAACAATCAAAACGTTTGACAACTAGTCGTCTATATGCTTGTGTGTGTTCTAGTGAGCCTTTGCATGTTTTATCTGTTGTTTGGTGTCTAAATTGATTGGAGAGGACCCTAGAACCAAGATGAACATGGTTAGGGTTGAAACTTTTAGGTACGACTCCCCAAGGGCCAACCTAAGGGTCCTTGAGGAGGACCCAAACCTTGGCAAGAAAGCTGCAGAAATCTGTCCAAATGATGACCCCTATCGATGCTCCTTAAGTCGTAGGATGCACCGTCGTTAGAGGGCGTATATACATACTTAGTTGTGGTAAATAGCCCCCAGAATTTAAGTCTCTGATCAAAATGACGCCGAGCAGGATGGGACATCGTTCAAATGACGTCTAGTAGCTTGGATCTATCGTTTAGAGCCTGCAACACTGCGTGCAATTCGTCCAACCTTGGGGTGATTTCGTAAATTCACCCCAAGTCTTTTAATATAATGTATGGTAATTTTGTGTTTAGTTTGATATTTTAATAGTGTTTAAATACTAAGACCTAGAATTAGACTTCACTTTTCTATATAAAACCCACCCTCCCTCCCAAGAATACTTCTCCCAAACCTTCATAGAAGTTTTAACTCAATGTAGATCTAGGATTGAAGATTTTAGGTGGTTTCTTCACCAAATATAATGGGTATCCTTCATATAATGTAGGGTACTTCTTCCTTGATTGTTCTCTTATTCAAGGAGCCTAATCAAAGGCTTTTCAGAAAAGGTTTCGAAATCCGAAATTCTTCTAGTTTGAATTCTAAGAATGATGTCTTGCATGAGAATGCTCCTATAGATGAATTATCGTGTTTTCGATGTTAGTTTATAATTTGATTGTCAAAAACACTATGAACCCATGACTACGCAAAATCTCAAATTTTGACTTATGAATTGGATTTCATGAATATGATTAGACATTGTTAGAATTGAGTTTCTCTTATGTTGTATTGTGATTATATACTCCATTATTGCCTTATTATGATGAGTTATTGGATAACTGAGAAAAGGTGGTAAAGTCTCTAATGAAGGGTAAGTTGATCTATATTGTCTAGTTTTTGTTGAATTAATCTTGAGTGGTGTGGTACACTTAAGGAGACGGTGTTAAATAGATATATATGAAATATATATATA
>NC_028640.1:43389602-43438989 GCF_001406875.1 Solanum pennellii | reverse complement strand
TATATATATATATATATATATACATGTGAATTTTGATTATGGCCTTGAAGTCATTTAACGTGAAGTAAAGTCAGATTTGATGAATATGCATGTAATTTCTTATGAAGTTGAGAATGTGTGAATTATTTTTAATATAGCATGATCTTGTCTAGAATGTCAAAGTTATGAATGAGAAGGGTAATGAGAAAGTTGTCCTAACATATACTCATACACACACCTAGAATGAATGAATAAATTAAGTTAATGAAATTGTATGAATGAGAGTCTACTGAAAGGTTTTCTCAATATGACTTTAATGAATGAATGGGGAATTTTTGGGTGTACACTATTCGTGAGTAGAGATATAGTGTCTAGTATCAACCCTAATAATCCTAAGAACTCTTAAGAATAAAAAATGGGGATTTTGGGGTGGACACTACTCATGAGTTTAGATGAAGTGTTTAGTAGCAACCTCACTATTTCGAAGAGCTTTCCAAAGATAAGTTGGATGTTGTATACTCTTCGTGAGTTGAGATGTAGTATTCAAAAGTAACCTCTAGGGATACGTACTCTTCAAGAGTTGAGATGTAGTACTAAATAGTTATCCATTAACCTATATTTAATGAATGTTCAAGATTCCTTGGGGGAGTTAGGCTTAGCACCGAGAGGATTTGAAAAACGGGTGGGTACTCTTCGTGAGTAGAGATTTTGTATCCAATGTACATCTTGAGATGTGTGATTTTCGTTACTTGTGATGGGTTACTTAGAAGCAATCTCCTTATCACTTAAATATGTGACCGCATAGGTGAAGCTATTCGAGTTCCATGTAAGGGTTAATGAAGTAAGTTGACTTTATGCCTAATGTTAATGAAGCATGTTTATTATATGTCTAATGTTAATGAGGTATGTTGATGTTATGTCTAATGTAAGTGAAATCTATGTAAATGATTAATGTGATGTTCCTAGTCTAGCATGATTCCTAAGGAGCACTAAGTGGAAGTAGTAGTATAGGATGCTACTTTCACAGTGCACTAGTGTAACTTGGGGGTTGTCTTAGAGGATAGTCTTTATGTGAAGTTCTTAAATGCATGTATGGTTCATCTAGTGTCTCTAGTAATGAATGTTGACTTGTTGAGTTAAAGTTATTTATTCTTATCTTTGGTAGTCTTAAGGATCACTTAGGTGTTTATTAAAGAGGTTGTATGGGCGGTCTTTGCATGTCTTATGGTCACATCCGGGGATCACCCCCTAGACGTAACTAGCATCGTCGCCCTCGGGAAGAACAAAGACTATCCTCTTAGCATTCGTCATAACATCTCATAGGTTAAAATGCGGAAAATTTAAAACATTTTGTTTACATATACATAATGAGGTTTACATAAATCAGATATATAGGGAGTTTACATACATTCCTCACAAAGGAAGTTTACATAGGCTTCTACTTTTAAGATACATACACAATATAGAAGATATTCTAATCAAAATGTCTCACATTTAAACCATCTAGAATGAGTACAACATTCGGGCATAGCCCATACTTCATTACAACAAAAGCCACATATATGCTTATACAATAATATTCTTCAAATGAAAGAGAAGGAACAAAATGTCTTTAGACTATAATAACTTCAACTAGGTAGATGGTGTCATTATCCTCGGAATGCTCAAGACCTACCGAACATGGAGAATGAAAATCCAAGTCTTCTTCAAAAGTCCTTAGAAACTCAACGGCCGGAACCTACATAATTGTAGAAATATAGAAATATGGGTTAGTACATCACTTGTACTAAGTATGTAAACATTCACATAAAACATTTGAAATCATGCTAAAGGGGACATTTGTTCAAAACCATGCTAAGTTACTTTGAAAAGCCTTATGCACAACCAAGAACCCATATAAACGAATAATCACATGTTCCTTGAGAGAAGATCCTATACAACACAATACCAGCATCATCAAGTATAACCAAGTCAACATGCGTAATAGCATATTTGAGTACACAACCAAAACAACTCCAACATCATGTTATAACAATAATGCATGCATTAGAGTTCATAACATTGCAACATATGCAAGACCCTTACTCATAACCCATAATCAAGCCTACAAGTTCAATGACCAAGTCTCGGAACCTCACTCAACAAACTAAACCAAACAAAGGATCATAAGCAATGCATTATCTCACATCACATAGCATTAAGATTAGTCATCATCATATTTAGCAATATAGACAAATAGCATGTTCATAAGTGAAACTAACATCAAATAACATCCTCAACATGTTAAGTCAATATATGCATTGCATTTACATTATAAGTACTTAATAATAACCTTCTAGGACTTCCCTCAAGGCCAACTATTGCAATGCATAGGTAGAGTCTTATACCCCTACCCAGACTAATTCAAACCACTTAAGTGACCCCAATTAGTGTTCACTGCTTTCATTTTACATTCGAGCACACTTTCCTTAACCGATATAGACCGCATGAGCTAAATATGGAATCTGGTGTCATAAAACCCTACACCGAAAGAAGGTGGTCTACTTTCCAAGGTAGTACCAAAGCATGAACATAGATCTATGTGGATCCACTAACTAGTATTCCCATGGAGGCCACATAGTTCAAGAACTAGGAGACATGTTTGAGACACTCTTTATGCCTTTGTCATTGTAATATCTATCTCATTATTACAATATGAACCTACCTTCTCTACATGGGAAGGTCCACTCCTAACTACTAGTTCAGTCGATGCTAAGCTATAGTCCCTTTTGAAAAGTCTTTAGATCACGTTTTAACAATCATAACTTAGAATAAGTTATAGGAGACTAACCCCTTGTATAGTCAGTCATTAGCTCATTAGTAATTGCATGAGAACATCCTTTCAATACAACCCTCATATGTGAGATTAACACATTATCATCATCATGTGATAATATGGAACATAGGTAATTTACAACCAACCTTATGTCATTTCATCTTCATCATAATCTCAAAATTACCATAATCGATACATTTAAATTGCATCATTATACCAGCACCTACTTAAGATCATCACAAGATATACTTCAATTGAACTTCATCACCAAGTACAAGCCATCACAGTTGAGGTAAAGGTTCAAGATCAAAAAGTATTACCAATTCTCCTTCAAAAGAAATCATCCATGATCTTACCATCAACCAACCAATTTCATCCAAAAATAGGTGTAATAACATCATACAATAGTAATTAACACAAAACTAAGTCAATTGCATCAATACTAATCAATTTAACATGATTTTATAACCTAGGGGTAGGAAATTAGGGTAAATTCATCACCTATTCAACATACTAGGTTTAACATCAAGAACTACCATAATTGAACTATAATACATCATAATACAACCATAATAATCAGTAGGAATAAATAACAAAAAAACTTAAAGATCAATTTCGGATTAGAAAGAAATCCATGTTCATATCAGCGTTTGAAAATCAATTCGAAAGAACCCTTTGGGGAAAGGAATCTCAAAGGTGAAAGGTTCACATACCTTGTTAATCCTTGAATATTGATGGAGGAAGTGAAGTTCTTGCTTCCTTATAACCCTTTGACCTTGGTCTTCTATGGAGTCTTCTTTGGGAGAGAGAAAGTAGAGATTAGGAAGAGGATTTGAGTTTTGGGAATTAAAGTGAGTTAGTTTCGTTTCAATGAAAGTTAGGCCTTTTATACTTACTTAACTAACTACACTAATAATCCCTTGACCCCTAATTAAAACCCTAACTAACTAAAAAAATAAATGAACCCACTTAAACTCACTAGCGAAATTATAGACCTGATCTACGAGACCCCGATATATGGTTCGTAAGCCAATCGATGCTTGCTTCCCCCACCGCCGTGCACATCCATCGATGTGGTCAGAGACTAGTTCACATAGCTTTCTAAACCATTCTTATAAGTTTTAAACAGTGGATCCATCAATGGAGCGTCGTACAATCGATGGCTCGTTGATTGACTCATTGACACTTCCCAAAATGGTTGTTTTGGTCAATATGGAAGGGTCCTCCTAAAGGACCCTTAGGGTGGTCCTTAGATAATCGTACTTGAACACTAGATTGATACCTTCGCAAAAAATTTCATCAAATTTTTACTCCTAAAATCCCGTGAAATAGGATAAGGCACACTAGCACCTATTTCACTAGTCTTCGAACGTCATGAACGTTTCTTTGACGTCTTGACTTTAAAACTTCCTAATGGTTTATAAACATTATTTTATGTCTTATAAAATTGTTTTAAGTCTTGTATACTCATGTGAGGCTCTATATTAGGTCTTGAACTTTCGGAGTGTTAGATTATACCCCCCTCCCCTTAGGAACATTCATCCCCGAATGAGTCTAAAATCTTTTGTAAGGAAAGGATCGACTAAATAATAGCAGCCTAACCAACAAAAACATGTGTTAGAACTTAATTCAAAATTTCAACAGGGCATTTACACATAGCAACTCAAAACATCAATTACTACATATAAGAGCTCAACATCCCAACATGAGGAATTTCCTTCTCAACATCAACATGATCTCAACACAACCCAAAAAGTCAGTTATGCCGAAACTCCTTTCAATACGCATCAACATGATAAATATCACTTCATGAAGGAAACAACATACCAAATACACAAACAAGTGCAAATCAAGCAAAAGACTATTTTTCCATGAAAATTTATTTTAGCAAAAACCTTTACTATAATTACACATATCTTTGCAAAACCAGTCAAATTCATATTTAATTATTATACTAATTATTAATAGTAACAACTAACCTTAATTATAAAAGATATAAGGATAACGTGACTTCATGTCGGCCTCGGTAATCCATGTTTCTCCCTCAACTAGGTCGTTCGTGTAACACTTTGAAAATCAAAGACGTATTCTAGAGCCTAACATAAGTTTCATAAGGTTTAGACACTGTTTTAAGGACAATTATAATGACTATAAGTCCTTTAGGAAGTCTAGAAACTAAAAACATCCAAGAACGTCCATGACGTCCAGAAACTAGTTTAAGGAGGTACTAGCGTGCCTGAGCCTATTTGACTAGCTTTTCTAAGTTGAAAATGATGAAAATTAGTGGAAGTGTTTCAAACATGTGTTTAAGTTGATTCATGATCGAAACATCTGTGTATGAATCCCCAAGGACCAACCAAGGTACCTTGAGGAGGACCCTTGCACGTTGGAGTCAAACACTGTGTGGGCAGTGTGCACCCACGAAAGGCCATCGACGAAACGTGTGTGGATCAATGGGGTGTCAATGTCATCCGTAGGCTAAAACCTAGAAAATAATTGAAGGTCCTCATTTGTATAGTCTCTGACCAAGACTACGGATGTATAGCACGGAAGGGGGGTTGGTCGTAGATTGACCCACAATCCATCGATCGTGGTGTCGTCTTTGAGGGTCCAATTTTTTGCACGTTTTTAATTAGTTCCAAACAATTAATTAAGGGGTTAGGTGTTTATTTAGGGTATAAGTGAGGTCTAATTAAGTTAATTTAATGACCTATATAAAGAACCTAACCTAAATTAGACTAACCTAAGTTCATAATTCCCAAACCCGAAATTCTCTTCCTTCTCTCTCTATTGAAGAAAACGATTGAAGACCAAGCTACGCGGGGGGGGAGGGGGTGAAAAGGGTCAATTTCCTCCATCAATCTTATGAAATAACAAGTTATGGGATCTAATTCACCTTTGTGACCTCTTTCCTCAAAGGGTTCCATCAAATTGATTTTTTAAAAGTTGAGTTTTCATCCAATACGAAATTGATGTTATGAATTGATTTATTTATGATTTCTTTTGAATATTATTAATAGATTAATATGTATTCTAACTTAATTTTATATATTTATGTTTTGGTTTAGTTATTAGAAGATGACTTTTACCCCTTAACTCTAGGTTGTGATCTTGATATGGATTGTATTGTATTGGTTCAATCGACTGGTTATTGGTTGGATCAATACTAGATGATGTTTTTATAATAATGATCAATGAATTAGGTTTAATTTTAGTCTTTTTATTATATTTCTAGATAAGAGGTTCTAGGTTATGAAGTATGTTGTGAATTAACCTAAGTATCTTGTCTTAAGCTATGATCTGGTATTGAATTGTGATGTAGGGATTCTTCTAACCTTGTTATCATGTTTGTTATTGATATAATTATGATGATGTATACCCAAATTGGGTTGAATTGAGGGTTTTTTGTAATAGCTTGATGATGAACTATGAAGGAGACTTGGTAAGTGTTATGATGCCTATCCTTTACTTCGAATTGTGATTAATTGTGATTAAGTCATGTTGTTGTATTGGAGTATGCCTTGTATTAGGATTGATAGGATGGTATGATGTTGAATTGAAATTTCTTGACTATGTTTTATAAAATTTTGGCTTAAGATTTAAATATTTACCAATGTGACTTGTCATGATATGAGAATGTTAATGTGATAACCTCACCTATATGAATTGTAATGAAAGGACAATCCTCATGCAATTCTTATTGAGCTTTGATGATGACGATGTTATATAAGGGTTAGACCCTATGACCTACAATAATCTATGATGATTAATAAAGACATTAAAGACATTTCAAAATAGGACTCTAGCTTAGCACAGGGTGAACTAGAGTGAGGAGTTTCGCTCTTCACATAGGGAAGTAGGATAACTAATCTACTCTTGAAATTGGATACTACAATGCATGTAGCATAAAAAGGGTCCCAACTATATCTCCTAGTTCTTGAACTATGTTGCACCATAGGAATACTAACTAGTGGATGCATATAGTTGTTATGTTCATGTTTTGGCACTACCTTGGCCACTGTTCCGCCTTCTTTCAGTGTAGGATTCCATGGCACCAGATTCCACATTAGCTTATGTGGTCTATGTCGGTTAGGGCAAGATGTTCCCAAAAGGTAAAATGAACCAAAGGAATGAACTCTAACTAATATGACCTAAGGGGTTTAGCTTAGTCTAGATAGGGGTATGGGACTCTACCTAAACATTACACTAGTTAGCCTTGAAAGAAGTCCTAGGAGGATGTTCTTATTCATGAATAAGCTTATAACGCTATATGACATGTATATGATGAACTTGAACATTGCTGATACTCTATGTATATTTTGGTCTATATTGTTAAAGTATGATGTTAGGTACTCTCATATGCTATGTTATGTGAAGTAGGATGTTAGTCATGATTCTTGTTGGGTTACTTGATTGAGTAAGGTTATGGGGCTTTGCTTGGTCAATGCATTGTTTTACCTGATAGGGGTTCATGGGTAATTGTCTTTCTTTAGTGATGTTAAAAGGTACTCTTACTCATGCTTGTGGTTATTTATGACTTGATGATAGAGTTACTTGAGTATGTATTCAATTACATGATATGCATGTTGAATTGACTAGACTTGATGTTGTTGGTCTTGTGATGTAAATGCCTATGACTTAACGAACATGTCCTATTGGTTGGTATGGTCTTGTTGAATGTGCATAAAGGTTCTTAATGAAATTTGCATACTTTATGAAATGCACCCTTTTCTTAGTTGAGAAGGACCCTTGCATTTTGGGGTCAAAGGACTGCCGAAGGTAGTGTGCAAAGACGAGTGTCATCGACAGGGCGTGTATAAATCGATAGGGCATCCATGTACACTTAGTTAATTTGTACAAACTGTCAATTTTACAACTCTCTGAACTTAGCAACGGATGTGCAGCATGACGGGAGCAGTGGCCGTCGTCTCACAAACGGACCGTCGGTCGGGGCCTCGTATGTGACGGCCTGCTGCACGTTTTAAATTGGGTTCCAATAATTAATTAAAGGGTAAGTTAATTATTTTGGGGATAGGGAGTTACTATTAACTTAGTTAACAACCTATATAAATCCACTAACCTCATTAGACTAACCTAAACTCTCATAATTCCTAAACACAAAACTGTTTTCCTTCTCTCTTCTTTCTCTCTCCAGTGAAGAACGCCATTGAAGACCAAGCTAGGGTAGGGTTCAAGGGCTTAAAATGGAAAATTTTATCCATCAAAATTCATTTATTATTAATGTATGGGATCTATTTTACCTTTGAGACCTCTTTCCTCAAAGGGTTCCATCAAATTGAATTTCAAAAGTTCAGTTTTCATGTGGGTCTTTTCCGATCTCAAAATTGATGTTATTAAATGAATTTTTATGATTTATTTTGGATATTATCAATAAATTTACTTGTATTTTCACTTAATTATGATATATATTGATGAATTGGTCTAGTTTGTCGAAAATGACCTTTACCCCTTAACCCTAAGTTATGATCTGGATAGGAACTGTGTTATATAGGTTCTATTGAATTGGTTACTGATTGAATTACTATTATATGATGTTGTTGTATCAATCATTATTAAATTAGGCTGAATCATAGTCCTATCATGATAGTTCTTGAGAAGTTGATCTAGGTTATGATGTATGTGGTCAATTTGACTTAAGTATCTTGTCTTAATCTAGGAACTAGTAATGGATTGTGATGTAGTGATTCATTTAGACTTGTTATCATGTTTGTTTTTTATTTATGATGATGTTACACCGTAATTGGGTTGAGTTAAAGGGTCTATGGTAAGACCTTGATGATGAATTATGAAGGAGACTTGGTTAGTCTGATGATCCCTATTCTTTACTTCAAATATGGTTAACTGTGATTAAGGCATATGTTCTTTTGGAGTATGTATTGTATTAGGATTATAGGGTTGGTATGATGTTTAATTGAAAGTTCTTAACTATGGTTTGTGAGGTGTTGACTAAGATGTAAATGTCATAAGGATGGTGATGATTTATAAATGTGCCTGATTATGAAGTGATATGTAAATGTGTTGACCTCACTTATATGAATTGTAATGAAAGGATTATACTCATGAAATTCTTACTGAGCTATGATGGTGATGATTATATAAGGGTTAGACCCTATGACCTACATTAAGTTATGATAATTAATAAAGACATTAAACACATTTCAAAAAGAGAACTCTAGATTATCACCATGTGAAATAGAGTGAGGAGTGTCCCTTACCACATAGGGAAGGTACGATCACTAATGTACTCTTGATATTGGAGACTATAATGCATGTAGCATAAAGACGGTCCCAACTATATCTCCTAGTTCTTGAACTATGTTGCCCCCATAGGAATACTAGCTAGTGAATCCACGTAGGTGCTATATTCATGTTTTGGTACTACATTGGCAAGTAGTCCACCTTCCTTCGGTGTAGGGTTCCATGACACCGGATTCCACATTAGCTCAAGTGGTCTATAGCAGTTAAGCCAAGATGTTCCCAAAAGGTAAAATGAATTAAAGGAATGAACTCTATCTATGATAACCTAACGGTTTTAGCTTAGTCTAGGTAGGGGTAATAGACTCTACCTAAACATTGCACTAGTTAGCCTTGAATGAAGTATTAAGAGGATGTTTTTATGTATGAATATTCTTAAAGTATGATGATATGTACTCTCAAATTCCATGCTATGTGAAGTGGGATGTCGGTCATGATTTTTGTTTGGTTACTTGATTGAATAAGGTTATGGGGTTTGGCTTGGTCATTGCACTTGTTGACTTACTAGTGGTTCATGGATAATTGTATTGCTTTGGTTATGTTATAATGAACTCTTATTCATGCTTGTGACTATGATAACTTGATTATAGAGTTTCTTGACTATATGTCAATTATGTGATATGCATGTTGACTTGACTATACTTAGTACTGTTGGTCTTATGGTGTACATACATTGAACTTAATAAATGTGTCTAATTGATTGGTATGCTCTTATAGAATATGCATAGAGCTTTTCAAAGTTAATTCAATACCTTTATGAAATGTCCCTTTTCTTTGCATGATTTTAAGATACGTGTGAATATGGTCTCATACTTAGTACAAGTGGTGTACTAACCCCATTTCTTCCATTTCCCCAATATTTTATATTTCGGTCATCGAAGGGCTTTTGGAGATGACTTTGAAGAAGACTTGGAATTCTTAATCATCCATGTCGGGTACGTCCTCACTTTCTAAGAGCAATTCACTATCAAGCTATGAAGTTGTTTTAGTATTCAGACTCTTATATTTGTTTCCTTTTCATTTCGATACTATACATTGTAAAGTCTATATATGGATATATTTAATTGATGTATGGTCTAGGCCCAATTTGATATACTCTTTTTAGATGGTTATGAGATAAGACATTCGTTTGAGACTATATTATATCTTATATATCTATGTGCAATAAAAGTAGAAGACTATGTAATCTTCCTATACGAAGGGACTATGTATACTCGATATATATATTATGTGTATGTAGAGGTGTTTGTAAATCTTAATGTAGAAGTAATGAAAAATTTTAATTTTTTCTGCATTTTTGACCTATGAATGTAATGATGTAAGCTAAAAGACTAGTCTTAGTCCTCAAAGCGGAAGATGATGCTTGTTACGTTTAGGGGGTGCTCCCCGGATGTAACAAACTTGGTATCAAAGCATGAGATTAAATATCTTGGGTCGATGTATTTCTCAACCACCTCTATGTATCTTCTTACTCATAATTGTGAAGCGGGCCGCACTTATGAATAGGAATCTATGTGATGCTTAGGAAACTCTCACTTTCTTGGAAGTCCAATATCGTTCCTCTAGACTGTTAGCTCTACATGCTTTTGAATCTATTCCTTTTATTGTGATTATATCCAATGAATACTTGAAGGAATGCGGCACGAAGACTTAAAGAAGAGATTGCCAATGTGGGAGTTCCTTCTCTTGAAGAAGATGGTAATGCTGACCAAGCTTCGGTCGATGACGGATGGTGCCATCCGGCCTGCTCTTTTCCAAATGGCCCAAGCCATTACTACCAAAACATAGGACACCACTACTAAAGCTAAATACATGACGTCCCAAGCTAATCGGGAGGTTGTACCCCGAGCAAACCAACAAGTTTCTACTATGGCCTCGTGTCTAAGGGATTTCACTAGAATGATCCCCCTACTTTCTATGAGTCCAATGTTGAAGAAGACCCCCATGAGTTCATTGATGAAATATATAAGATCCTCTATGCTATGGGCTTGACTACTATTAAGAAGGTTGAGTTAGACACTTACCAACTCAAAGGTGTGGTCCAAACTTGGTACTTCCATTGGAGGGACAATTGGTCATTAAAGGGTGGACTAGTGGCTTTGGAAGAGTGCAAGAAGGCTTTCTTGATAGATTCTTTCCTTGGGAGAAGCGGGAATCTAAAGTGGTGGAGTTCATCAACCTTCATCAAGGAGGTATGAGTGTGCTTGAATACTCCTTAAAATTCACTCAATTGTCAAAATATGCTCCTTCTTGGTTTCCGACCCTACAGATGAAATGAACCGCTTTTTGACGGGAGTGTCGGATGACATTCAAAAAAATGATATTCGGCTATGATACATGACAATATGAACATTTATATTCTCATGGTTCATGCTCAACAAGTGGAAGAGGCAAGGGCTAAGAGGAATATTATATATGCAAGAGGGCAAGATCTTTTTATGGTGGTTCTTTCAAGGGTAGGCTTTAGATTCTCGACAACCCTAGGTTCAAGAAGAGGGTTTTTAGTCAAGTTTCATCCAAGTTTCCTAATTCTAGGGATGATAGGGTGTCTAACCCTAAGCCTAAAAAGGAAAGGTATACTAGTTCAACAACCAAGAAGACAACTTGTGGAAAGTGTGGCAAGAAGCAGCATGGTGATTGTCTTAGGAGAACGGATAATTGTTTTAGTTGTGGTAAAAGTGGGAACAAGGTTCAAGATTTCATATTTGAGGGGGAAATACAAGGGTAGTGGTAAAACTAAAGCAAGTGTTCTAATGATGCTCTGAAGAAGAACTGACTTTATGATTTCTTCTCTAAGGGGTGAGTAAGAGACTTCTCCCGACGTAGTGAACGGTATGTTGAAAGTCTTTTACATTGATGTATATGATTTACTTGATCCGGGTTCTATATTATATTTTTTTTCTTCCTTGATATCTCACAAATTTGATATCCTAGCCGACATTTTAAATGAACCTTTTATGGTGTCTACCCCGGTGGGGGAGTCGGTTGTTGTCAAGAGGGTGTATAGAAATTGTCCTCTAATGAATGCCAATAGAGTTACTTATGTTAAATTAGTAGAACTTGATATGTTTGATTTTGATGTCATATTGGGTATGTTGCATGCTTGCTTTGCCTCTATAGGTTGTAGAATAAGGGTGGTGAAATTTAACTTTCCAAATGAGCATGTTTTAGAGTGGAAGGGAGAAATTCTATTCCTAGAGGTCGTATCATCACTTTTTTGAATGCTTGTAAAAAAATACCTAAAGGGTGTTTATACCATATAGTAAGAGTCCAGAGGTCATTCCTAATGATCTTCCCAGTATTCCTCCCGAACGGGAAATTGATTTTGGTATCGACTTGTTACCAAATACGAATCCCATTTCAATTTATCCTTATTTGATGGCTCCAGCCAAATGGAAAGTGTTGAAGTATCAACTCAAAGATTTACTAGACAATGGATTCATTAGACCTAGTATTTCTCCATGGGATGCTCTGGTATTGTTTGAAGAAGAATGATGGTTCCCTTTGAATGTGTATCGATTATCGCCAACTGAATAAAGTCACTATTAAGACCAAGTATCCTATCCCTCGGATTGATGACTTGTTTGATCAACTCCAAGGGGCGAGTTACTTTTCCATGATTGACTTGAGATCGGGGTATCACCAACTTAGGGTGAGAGGTGAGGATATACTAAAACTGGCATTTTAGACTTGATATGGTCACTATGAGTTCTTAGTAATGTCCTTTGGTCTCACGAATGCCCCAGTGGTGTTTATGGATCTCATGAATAGGGCGTTCCAAAGTTACCTATATTCATTTCTCATTGTCTTCATTGATGACATCTTTGTATATATTCAAAAAATTAAGGTGATCACATGTGTAAGACCCCGAAAATGACTTAGGTGAAGTATATCCTAACATGTTAGTATTTATAGTCTAAGGTCCTAACCTTGTCTAATATAGGGTATAGAAGCAGTAGCTAAAGTATTAGGTGCATTGTAAGTCAAACGTCAAGGGAGGACTAAGACGTTTAATGACTAAGTCACCTACATGCCTCATATGTGGTTTTATATGATTAATGAGGTTTAATGGTCTATATATGAGTTATTATAGCATTTATAGAAAGTGTGTCGAGTTTCATGGAGTTTGGAGGTCAAACGTCCATGATGTTCAAAAGATGTGCCTTGAATTGACTTTGTGTGTCTAGGCATGTTTCGTCGGATTTATCGTATTCGTTTTGATTGAAATTTATGTGAGAGGTGTTAACTCATAAATGATTGTATTTGGGTTGTAAACGTCCGTGAAATAATCCCCCAACAACCATCCAAGAGTCCTTTAGGATGGAACCAAACTCAATGTTAAGACTGTCCCAGGCAGCCCCAAACGACGGAGGCATCGACGGCTCGTGGAACAATCAACGCCCCGTCGATGGGTGGAGACAGTGGAGACTTAGTCCTAGGAGGAGGGAGGACCATCACAAGTCTCTGACCCAACCAACAGATGGACAGGACGGTTCATTTGTGGACAAATGGTCCGTCGACTGTCCACCGTCGATGGTCATATCCCTGCGTGCAGTTTCACTACCAAGCTAGGGGTGCATTTGTAAATTCACCCCACTTAAAAAAATAGACTTTGGCGATTCATAAGGGGGTATATTGGATATATTAAATGTGTATATAAGTGTTAAACACATTAAAGACTTCATTCTTCAAAATCAAATTCAAAAATCCCTTAAGAAATCCCAAAATCTCCATTAAAGTTCAAAGTCAAGGAACAGAATGGAGGTGACGTTTTGAGTAGAAATTCATCGTAAAAGTGAAGAATTATCATCATTGAGCTATGGATATTGCTCCTTGAAACTCTCTTCATCAAGGAGACCCTATTCTCAAGATGTTTTCAAAGTTTCTAAAGTTAAATTGTCCAATTTCATCATTCTACCATGGGTTCTTGCATTAATTATTTCAAAACATTGAGTAATGATTTAATTAATATTTTATCTATGATTTTAATCTAAATTACATGAACCCAAGAATTGGATTTACCCTAGATTTTGACTAAGTTATAGGTTACTTGATATTAACCTAATGTTGTTGAATTCTAGTCTACACTTCTATGGGCTTTCTAATGATGTAAGAATTGTGTTCAATTGATATTTAGGCTATCTTAGATTTTTGAATATCTATTTAATTGACCTATTTTTATTGATTATCATACTTTCTACATTGAATTACTGTTCATGGCCATTGGTAAGGGCCTTATGTTATTGAATTGGATGAATTAGCATCAAATTGAGGTGTTGAGAATGTTGAGGGGGTATGCTGACCTATTTATCTTATTTTGATGTTATTTATACTTCAATTATGTTTTTATGGGTATGGTCCACTTATGGTGGTGGTGTTATATGAATTGACGTGGCCTTGTCGGCATTACTTTATGCAATATGATGATCATGGCCTTGTTGGAACTACTTGAAGTAATGTGGATTTTTATGTAATTGATTATGTGAAGTGTGATGATATCTATCTACTTGTTAAGCAATGTTAAAGTATATGTGATCTATTGATGTTATGTAGCTGATCATGTTAGACTATGACAATGAGATTATATGTGCAGCCTTATATGTTGATACATGGTTTTTCCTATTTTACTATATGAGTTATGATGGTTACATTGGTAATGACATAGTAATGTATAGGATTACATTAAATAAGATAAGGGTCATTCCTAAGTGCTTTAAAAATGATATGCTATATGTGATAAAGTGAAAGAATGTGGTGTCTTGTTTGTAGACTTGTGTCCCTTACTTGATATATGAATGAATATTATGAGATTTTGAGATGTATTGACAAGGTAGGCTTAGTGCACCCTTTCCATGTACGAATGAAAAATATTTGAGACCTTAGAGGATATTAAGAAGGTCATGTATGTGGTAAAGGTTATGTTATGAATGCTGAAGTCGAAAGCTGTGATGGTATCCTTCATGTAAAGAAATGGTGGACTTAAGGTTAAATTTATGGAACGACATCATATTAATCCTTAGGAAAGTCATAATGAGCTATCTTAGTCGCCGTAGGAAGGTAGCCCTAGTAGACCTCCTTGATAGGGTGAATGTGATTGGGTTTTGAACTAGATAAGGAACCCTCTTCATATGATCCTTTAATGTTATTTACTCTATGTGAACCAAAGCTAGCACCGAGTGATTACGTAATGGGAAGTAGCTCTACTTGAGAATGAGACTATAGTACAATGTACCTCTACTTGAGAATGAGACAAGAGTACATAAAAGCCCTTCATACTCCTTAACCATGTGTCTACATGGGATGTGTCCTAGTTCTATCATTGGCAAATAGAACACCCTCATCGGAGTAGGTTATAACTCCGGATTCCATGTCTACCTATCATGGTCTATGTCGGTTATTTCCTGTTCTCATCATGCGGGATACTTACTAGTACTGGAGAAATTCTATCAAGTTTAGGTGGTGGTATAGAATGATATCTAGACATTGCACAATAGGCTTTGAAGGTGTTAGTTAGAGTCCCTAGGTCTGGTCCAAGACCATTACTTGAATTTCCTTTATGTGATGTATGAGTCTGTATGAACTAATAAACCAATGACTTATGTTATGAAGTATGTTAGAGGATTGAGTACCTATCTAGAGTAGTTAGAGTTATCTAGTTAAGGTGTGAAAGGGT
Organism: Solanum pennellii; assembly: GCF_001406875.1. NCBI lineage: Eukaryota > Viridiplantae > Streptophyta > Magnoliopsida > Solanales > Solanaceae > Solanum > Solanum pennellii. The sequence continues at coordinate 43,423,246 of NC_028640.1, read as the reverse complement.
CATAGGAATGGTCACTCCGTATCTTACCTAGATGAGTCTTAAGAATGACTCTAATTAGGGAAGATTTTGATTATGTGGACACGATCTGAACTTAGGAAGTCATAAGGATTATTTAGGTAGTCTTGAAGAGGTCAATCATGTACGTTATCTTATTTATCTACTTAAGTAATTTTTTTGATATCCTTTGATGAGGAAATGTGATAGTGTCTACATGTTGATATGTTTGATGTCTTGAAGTGTGTGTGTGACTCATTATAAGTAATCTTAAGGGTCGTTTAGGCACATCTAGAGAGGGTGTATAGGTGGTCTCTCTTTGTGTAACGTAAGTGAATCATAAGATAGCTTTAAGTGAGAATATTGCATGCTAAAGGGTGTCTTAAGTTAAGATTAAGCATCTTCATTGTACAGTGAAATAATTCACTGTAACAGTGAATGCGGTCACTGTAATCTCTAAAATATGATATTTGGTTTAAATGTTATCTTATGTGTTTCCTAGTTGTTAAATATTTTTCTTATGATTATAATATGATTTTTAAATGAAAAGATGCATATTTTCAATATAATTCCATTTTCATGATTTTTATGCATAATCTCATACTTAGTACATGTCGTTGTACTAATCAATGCTTTTATCTATCTATATAGTTCTTGGTAGGTGAAGAGCTTTGAGAAGTGAAAACTTGGACTTAGAAGATCGTTCAAGAGAAGTTGAAGTATGTCCTCACTTGACTCGAGGGAAATATATGTTTTTTATGTTTTCATTCAAAGTATTGCAATAGACTAAGTATTTCTATATTTGTATTTTAATGTATGGGCCGTGTCCCAAGTATTCTTGTGTCTTAAGATGATGAGATTTAGACTTAGTATTTCGTAGTACTTTTATATGAAAGAGATTTTGAAGACTATATTATGTTTCTGGAAATTTAATTCCACACTACTTTTCACTATGTTTATGCGATGAATGATATGAAACGGCTTGTATAAGACATCTAGAGGTCGAGTACGCCGTTTACAATTTGATATTGTACCCTAACTTCTAGGGTGTGGTCTTGGGATATGACAATCTTGGTATAAGAGCATAGGTTTTTGAAAGTAGTATAAGGAATCGAAAAGTTTCATCAAGTCACGTCTAGTAGAGTCTTGACCACGGTGTGAGTCGCGACACATCTATGGGTTAGAGGATTTGGTTTCTATAGCCCGAGCCGTTACTATGCAAGCTAATTTCAGTATGCTGCCTAGGGTTATGGAGAGCACTATGACAACTAGGTTGAGAAACTTTGTGAGGGTGAATCCTCCTATATTCCTTGGCTCTAAGGTAGGAGAGAATCCCCAAGAGTTTATAGATGAGGTTTACAAGATAGTGCATGCTATGGGAGTAACATCTAGGGAGAAAGCGAAGTTGGATTCATATCAATTGAATGATGTGGCTTTCACCGTGAGATGAGGGAAGTAAAGGCAGAGGAGTTTATCAATCTCAAGAAAAGTAATATGTGTGTTGAGGAATACTCTTTGAAGTTCTCTAAGTTGTCCAAATATGCTCCCTCTCTTGTGGCAAATCCAAGGTATGAAATAAGTCATTTCGTGACGGGTGTAGACGACTTAGTAAAGGAAGAATGTCGCAAGGCGATGTTAAATGATGATATGACCGTAGCTAGACTCATGGTGTATGCAAGAGAAAATAAAGAGTCTAAACATAGGAGGATGGGTAGAAACTTAAAAAGGGTGGTTCTAGTGATCATGAGCAAACTAGGGTTAAGAAGAGGGCTCAAACTCAAGAAGATCCTAGGAGTGCTAAGGTGAAATTTGAGAAAGGAGATGGTTCTCAAAATGAAAAGCCTACATTTTTCACTTATGGGAAGAGACACTATGGGAAGTGTCTAGTTGGTACTAGTGGTTGTTATGGTTGTGGTAAGGATGATCATAAGGTGAGAGATTGTCCCATTATTGCGGCTACAGGAAGGGAGAGTAAGCATGTTGCTCCTAGTGCCCAAAAGATATATGCTCCAACAAATAGGCATTTCTATGCACTCCGGGCAAGAGAATCAAAACTGGATGAGAATGAGAGTGATGTTGATGTCTCTAAGTTACCTTTTCTTCTTTGTTGTAATATGAGTTACTTTTTAAGTGGGGGAGTATGGTTAGTAAATGAGATAAAATGGTGTAGAAGCATTTTCATGTGCATGATGTTTAGGAATTTTGTTGAAATTGAATTTCATTAACATTGTGTATTCTATGAAGTTATTATTATGTTTTAAGATGTGTACATATGATGTTATTGCATATTAGCATGTTCATATCATAAATGCCTAAAATTTTGATTTTTGAAATTTTTTTGGTAAAATCACTGTATGCTTGAACAATTCACTGTAAAGTTTTGTGAAAAATGATAATTTGATTCTTTGGTATAAAATTGTTCTAATATGGTTAGAAGTGATGCATATATAGGTATGATATGGATTATAAATACGTTTTCACTATCAAGAAAGCATGTGAGTTTTGTAGAGTAATGAGTTATAGAATTGTTTTCTAGTTTCTTGTTGTTTTGTGATTCTTTTGAATATGTGAAATTGATGTTTTCTTATTTATTATGTGTTTATCGTTTGGTTATTATCTGCTAGTTGGATCGCTATTCTTGGAAGTGTTCAGAGAGTGGCAAGTGTCATTCGAGGACGAATGTTGTCCAAGTGGGAGAGATTGTAAGACCCCAAAAATGAATTAGGTGAACTAGAGCCTAACATGTTAGCATTGATGGTCTATGTTCCTAAGAACGTATAATATATGGTACAGATTCAGTAGCTAAAGTATTAGGTGCATTGGAATAAAACCTCAAGGGACGACTAAGACGTTCGACGACTAAGTCACCTATGTGCCTCATATGTGGTTTTATCTTCAATTTTGTGATCATGAGGTTTTAAGGTCTATAAATGAGTTATTATAGCATTTATAGGCAGTTTGTCGAGTTTCGTGGAGTTTGGAGGTGAAACGTCCAAGAACGTCCATGATGTTCGAAAGATGTGCCTTGAAGTGACCTTGTGTGTCTAGACACGTTTCGTCGAGTTGTACGCGTTTGTTTTTGATGAAATTTATGTGAGAGGCTTTAAACTCATAGATTATCGTATTTGGGTTGGAAACGTCCAGAAAATTATCCCCGAAGGACCATCCAAGGGTCCTTGAGGAAGGACCCAAACTCAATGTCAAGACTGTCCCAGGCAGCCCCAAACGACGGAGGAATCGACGGCTCATGGGCCAATTGACGCCCCGTCGATGGGTGGCGCAGTGGATACTTAGTCTTGGGAGGAAGGAGGATCTTGACAAGTCCTTTACCCAACCAACAGATGGATAGGACGGTTCATTTGTGGACAAATGGTACGTCGACTGTCCATCGTCGATGGTCATGTCCCTGCGTGCAGTTTCATTGCCAAGGTAGGGGTGAATTTGTATGTGTTGAAAACATTGAAGACTTTTAAATGTGTATATAAGTGTTGAACACATTGAAGACTTCATTCTTAAAAATCAAATTCCCAAAATCCCTTATGAAATCCCAAAATCTCCATTGAAGTTAAAAGTCAAGGAACAACTTGGAGGTGATGTTTTGAGTGGAAATTTTTCATCAAAGTGAAGAATTATCATCATTGAGGTATGGATATTTATCCTTGAAACTCTCTTCATCAAGAAGCCCCAATTCTCAAGATGGTTACAAAGTTTCTAAAGTTGAATTGTCCAATTTCATGATTTCTAACATGGGTTCTTGCATTAATGATTTCTAAACAATGAATAATGATTTAATTTATTTTTTATTGATTATTTTAATCTAAATTACCTATGAACCCATGAATTGGATTAACCCTACATTTTGTCTAAGTTATGGGTTACTTGATATTAAGCTAATGTAGTTGAATTATAGTGTAGATTTCTATGGGCTTTCTAATGATGTAAGAATTGTGTTCAAGTGATATTTAGTCTTTGTTAGATTGTTGAATCTCTATTCAATTGACCTATTTTCACTGATTATCATAGTTTCTACATTGAATTATTGTTCATGGCCATTGGTAAGGGCCTTATGCTTTGTAATTGGATGAATTAGCATCAAGTTCAGGTGTGGAGGATGTTGATGGGGTAATATGCCCTATATATCTTATTTTGATGGTATTTATACTTCAATTATGTTTTTATTGTTATTGTCCACTTATGGTGGCGGTGTTATGTGATTAGTGTGGCCTTGTTGGCGTTACTTTATGCAGTATGATGATCATGGCCTTGTCAGCACTACTTGAAGTAATGTCTCTTTTTATGTAATTTATTATGTGAAGTATGATGATATCTATCTACTTTTTAAGCAATGTGAAAGTATTGTGATCTAGTGATGTTACGTAAATGATCATGTTAGACTATGAATGTGTAGTCTTAGATGTTTATACATGATTGTTCCTACTTGATTATATGAGTTATAATGGTTACATTGGTATTGATATATTAATGTATAGTATGACATTAAAAAATATAAGGGTCATTCCTAAGTGCTTTAAAGATTAAAATGATATATGTGATAAAGTGAAAGAATGTGGTGTCTTGTTTGGTAGACTTGTGTCACTTACTTTATATATGAATGAATGTTATGATATTATGAGATATCTTGACTATGTAAGCTTAGTGTACCATTGTCATGTATCAATGAAAGATATGTGAGACCTTAAAGGATATTAAGAAGGTCATGTACATCGTAAAGGTTATGTTATGAATAATGAAGTCGAGAGTCGTAATGATATCCTTCATATAAAGAAATGGTGGACTTAAGGTTAATTGGCTAGAAGGGCATCATATTAATCCTTAGGAAAGTCATAATGATCTATCTTAGTAGCCATTTGAAGGTAGCCCTAGGGGACCTCCTTGGTAGGGTGAATGTGATTGAGTTATGAACTAGATAATGAACCCTCTTCATGTGATCCTTTAATGTCAATTACTCTATGATAACCAAGGCTAGAACCGAGTGATTATGTAATGGGAAGTAGATCTACTTGAGAATGATACTAGAGTACAATGTACCTCTACTTGAGAATGAGACTAGAGTACATAAAAGCCCTTCATACTCCTTAACCATGTGCCTACATGGGATGTGTCCTAGTTCTACCCTTGGCAAGTAGAACACCCTCATCAGAGTAGGTTAGAACTCCGGATTCGATGTCTAGCTATCATGGTCTATGTCTTTATTGACTATTCTCATCGTGTGGGATATTTACTAGTACTAGAGAAATTCTATGAAGTTTAGGTGGTGGTATGGAACGCTATCTACACATTGAACAATAGTCTAAAGTGTTAGTTAGATTCCCTAGGTCTGGCCCAAGGCCATTACTTGAATGTCCTTTATGTGATGTATGAGTCTTTATGAACTAATGATTTATGTTATTAAGTATGTAAAAGGATTGAGTACCTATCTAGAGTAGTTAAGGGTTGTCTAGGTAAGGTCTGAATGGGGCATAGGAATGGTAACTTTGTATATTACCTAGAAGAGTCTTAAGAATGAATATAATTAGGGAAGATGTTGATTATGTGGATATGATCCGAACATAGGAAGTCATAAGGATTATTTAGGTAGTCTTGAAGAGGTCAATCATGGGCGCTATTGTAACGCCCCAAAATGAACTAATATGAACTAGAGCCTCGTGGTTGTTTCTTTAGTTTATTTTTAGTTAAAGTAATTTATTTTAGTGACCTTAGTCAGTGTGTGAAGTTTGGTTAAGTTTGGAGTTCAATCAACCAAGAATGTCCATGACATTCCGAAAGTATGCCTTAGAATGTACTAGTTTGTCTTGTTGTGTTTAGACTAGTTTTAATAGTTCATTTTACTTGAAAATTGAATTGGATGTTACTAATACCTAGAAAAGTTTAACGTCCTAGAACGACCCCACCTATGACCCACAAGGGGCCCTAGATGAAGGGCCCAAGATTTGGGCAAAATCTGCCAAAAAGCAGTGGCTATCGACGACCCTAAAGACGGTCCGTTGGTCCCTCAATGGTCAATCGACCAAGGGACTCAATTGGAACAGTGATTTCAGTTGTCCATTCTCCATTTGGATCTATGTATCCACAAACGAGACCCTACCAGCGGTCCCTTGGCTCAACGACGGTCCATTGGTGAGGCCTGCAAAGTCTATGAAGTTGCTGCCAACTTGGGGTGTTTTATGTAAATACACCTAAGTCTTTTAAGACCCTAGGTGGATAATTTTAGTGTTTTTAGGTTATATTAAATTATTTTTAAACCCTATACCTAGAAAAGACCCCTCACCTCTAAGATTCAAACTCTCTCTCAAAAGACAAACTCTCTCAAAGTCACCATTTAAGCCAAGACTTAAGGAGGGCAAGAAGGGATGCCTTGGACGTGAATCTTCACCAAAATTTGTGGGTTTCCTTCTCTTTTAGGTATGTTATCCATCCTTCAACCCCTTTCCATCAAAGGAGTCATTTTCAAAAGATTTCCAAAAGGGTTCTCAAACTCAAAATTCTCTTATCTTTTATTTTAAGTATGGGTCTTCTTGTAAGAGTGTTATAATGTTTTAAATGTTTTTATTCTTGTATTAGTTGATGATTTTCATGTTAAAAACCTAATGAACTTATGTTTATGCATATTTCAACTTTTAGCTTGGGAAATGGGTTATATGAGCATGTTTGGGTAAGGTATGAACTTTGATTTTCATGTGTGAATATGTTGATATAGCTACTGCCCTAGGAGTCTTATTTTGATTAAATGTTGATAAAATGATTATAGGTTATTATGGCTTGGTCAAATGGCAAGTTTCTTACAATGTATAGTTCTCATTATAATTGTTCTTCAGTGGTATGGTCCACCTTCTTGGTGGCGGTGTTTACTTGATGAATTTGATGTTATTTAGTATGTATTGTGAATGTGGTTTTGAAGTTATAATAAATGAAATGGATTAACATTGAAGATGTGTCTTGTCTTATGTTTTGTGAAGTTGAATAGCATATTTGAATTGTATTATATCTAAGTGAATTACATTAATATGTGAAGTATATAAGGTGTATGAATTGATGAATGAAGGTATAGATCATGTGTAGAAGTTAATAAGAGTGAAATCACGTTTATGTGCAAGGTGTGCTCACATGTACACACACACTCACACTTAAAAGAATGTATTATGCTAAGTTTAGAAAAGGGGAGTAATAGGGTGGACACTCTTTGTGAGTTTAGATGATGTGTCTAGTAGCAACCCCATTATTACTAATGAGCTTTACAAGGTAAGTTGGATAATAATGCCCTTCGTGATTTGACATGTGGTGTTCACTAGATATCCTTAAGTTATGGTCTTGAATGTTGATAAATCCGTGGGGAGTAATGCCTAGCACCGAGAGGATATGAAGGAGAGGTGGATTACACTTTGTGAGTTGAGATGTTGTATTCCAATATACCTTTTGAGATGAGTACTCCACATTAGTCGACAATATGTTATTTAGTAGCAATCTCCTTGCCTTAACTATGTGTCCACACAGGTGTAGCTATTGGGAAATCTATGTAAAAGCTAAGAAGCATGACCTTACTCTAGGCAAGTGAGGATCCATCATCCGATAGGGGTTAATATTGGGATTCCATTTCTAGCTCTCATGGTCTATGTCGGTTAAGCTAATCCCCCACAAAGAATTAATTGAACTAAGTCTACAAAAAAGAAGGTACTACTTAGGGTAAGTGGTGGTATGGGACACTATCTACTCATTGCACTAGGTAGAACCTTCCGAAAGGGAAGACTTTGTGACAAACCTTCGAAAAGAACTTATTACTTAGGGTAGGTGGTGGTATGGAATGCTATCTACTCATTGCACTAAGTAGGCATTCCGAAAGGGAAGACTTTTGTGGTTTATTGGGTGTCTTTTAGTGTCTTGCCATTGATTGAGGGGCTTATTTATTCTGAATTGAGTTAGCCGAAAGGGGTATTCTTGAGGGTTTCTTTGGTGTGTATTAGAGGAGGCATATGCATACTTCCTTTATATCTTACCTTAGTGAGTCTTAGGATAATTCCGACGTAGGGAAACTCTTAAGGAAAATGAGTTCACTTTCTCCTTCTCTTGGCCTTGGAAGTTCACTCATTTAGTGTAGGATAGTTCATTGTAATTGCTCAAGTTGAATTTATTGTGAATGCTTTAAATGATTCATTGTCAATGTTTAAAATATATTTACTGTAAATGCTTAAGGAGTTCACTGTGAAAGTCAAGTTGGTTTACTGTAATGTTTCTTGTTGGCTTAAAATTGTGGGAATTCTTATCTAAGTTTTAAATGATGGTTAGTATGATGTTTTCCCTTTGTATTCATGAATATTTTACTTAAATTGCATGAAAAGCCATTTTACTAAAATGTCCCTTTTTACATGTTTTTGCATATGTCATACTTAGTACATTGTTTTGTACTAACCATATACTTTTCTATACTATATAAGTATAAGTTGGAAACTTTTCTGAAGGTTTGAAGGATAGAAGGAAGAGCTTGGCAAAGTATCTATCAAGTCAATGTATGTCCTCATATATTCGAGGGCATAGTCCTTTTCTTAGTTTTTATTTAAAGACTTGTTATGTATTTTACTTTATTGTAAGACAGCCATGTCCCTAAGATATTATGTTGTGTCTTTAAGTTGTCTTGTGACGACAATATTCTCTAAGTATTTATGAAAGATTGTCTTTTATTAATTATTCGTGAAAAGTTTTAAATTTCTGCACTACTTTTCATGTCTTATGTGATGAAGAATAGAAAAGGGCTTGTACAAGACCCCAAAGGGTCAAGTACACCCGATCACGAAACGAGGGTTCTCCCTAACTTCTAGGGGGTGATTTTGGGTCATGACAGTTATCTTTTTGATCTACTTAAGTAAGTATTTTGATAGCCTTTGATGAGGAAATGTCAGAGTTTCTATATGTTGATATGTTTGATGTCTTAAAGTGTGTATGTAACTCATTATAAGTAATTTTAAGGATCATATAGGGACATCTATAGAGGGTGTATGGGATGTGTCTCTTTGTGTGAAGTAAGTGAATCTTAGGATAGCCTTAGAAGATTACATGCTAATTGGTGTCTCTAGTGAAGAATCATCATCTTCACTGTACAGTGAAATAATTCACTGTAACAGTGAATGCGTTAACTATAAGGTGATCACTAAAATATTATTTTTTATTTAAATGTTATCGTATGTGTTTCCAAGTTTTTAAATGGTGTTCTTATGATTATAATATGATTTGTAAATGAAAAGATGCATATTTCCAATAAAAGTCTATTTTCATGATTTTTATGCATAATGCCATACTTAGTACATGAGGTTGTAATAATTCATGCTTTTATCTATCTATATTGTTCTTGGTAGGTGAAGAGCTTTGAGAAGTTAAAACTTGGACTTAGAAGATCGTTCAAGATAAGTTGAAGTATGTCCTTACTTGACTCGAGGGCATATATGTCTTTTATGTTTTCATTCAAAGTATTGTAATAGACTACTTATCTCTATATTCGTATTTTGAAATATGGGTTGTGTCCCAAGTATTCTTGTGTCTTAAGACGATGAGATTGAGACTTAGTATTTCCTATTACTTTTATATGAAAGAGATTTTGAAGAAAATATTATGTTTTGTGAAAATTTTTTATTCTGCACTACTTTTCACTATGTTTATGCGATGAATGATATGAAAGGGCTTGTATAAGACCTCTGAGAGGTTGAGTACGCCAGTTACAATCCGATATTGTATCCTAACTTCTAGGGTGTGGTCTTGGTATGTGACAACATGGACTATTTGAGGGTAGTGTTGCAAGTGCTTAAGGAGAACGAATTATTTTCCAACTATAGCAAATATAAGTTTTGCTTGAGGTCAGTGGCGTTTCTTGGTCATATCATCTCTAGTTAAGGAGTTGAGGTTGATCCAAGGAAAATTGAGGCGGTGAGAAATTGTCCTAGACCATTGACTCCAACCAACATTAGGAGTTTCTTGGGTCTAGAGAGTTATTATAAGTGGTTTGTGGATGGTTTTGCATCCATTACATCTCCCTTGACTACATTGACCCAAAAGAGTAAAAAAATTGAGTGGTCGAAGGTGTGTGAGAGAAGCTTCCAAATATTGAAAGATAAGCTTACTTCCGCTCCGATGTTGACTTTACCGGAGGGTACAAAGGGCTCCGTTGTATATCGTGATGCATAGCGGTAGAGGATGTGAGCTTATGCAACATAGGAAAGTAATATCCTATGCTTCTAGACAACTTAAGGTGAATGAGAGAAATTATCCAACTAATGATCTTGAGTTAGCGGCCGTTTTATTTTCCTTGAAAAAATGGAGGCATTACTTGTATCGTGTCCATGTTGATGTGTATACCGACTAGAAGAGTCTTCAATATGTTTTTACTCAAAAGGAGATAAATCTCCGACAAAAAGGTGGTTAGAATAGTTGAAAGATTACGACATGAGTGTCCTCTATAACCCCATCATGGCCAATGTGGTTATAGATGCTCTTAGTCGTATGACCATAGGTAGTGTATCTCATGTACATGATGCAAAGAAAGGCATAGTGAAAGATGTTCATACGTTCGCTAGGTTGGGTATGAGGTTGGAAGATTCTCCTGAATGGTGGTTTTATGGTCCATCTAAATATGATTCATCTTTGGTAGTTGAGGTGAAGTCCAAACAACACCTTGATCAGCCATTTAAGGATTTGAAGAAATCGGTTCTTATCAAGCTTAACGAGTCATTCTCCTTAGGGGGGATGGTGTCTTGAGGTATAAAGGAAGGTTGTTTGTTCCCAATGTAGATTATTTGAGGAACCGGATCCTTGAAGAAGCTTATTGGTCCCATTACTCCATTCATGCAGGTTCGACAAAAATATAGCATGACCTTAGGAAAGTATTTTGGTGGGAAGGTTTGAAGGACATAGCGGAATTTGTTGCTAAGTGTCCAAATTGCCAACAAGTGAAAGCCCAATATCAAAAGTTGGGTCATATACTACATGAAATCCAAGTTCATACTTGGAAGTGGGAAGACATCAATATGGATTTTGTGGTAGGTTTGCCTCAGAAGCAAAATCAATATGACTCTATATGGGTTGTTGTGGATAGGATGACCAAATCCGCTAATTTCATTCCCGTCAAATCTACCTATTCGGAGGAATTATGAAAGGATCTTCATAGATGAGATTGTGTGTCGCCATGATATTTCGTTATCCATCATATCAAATCGGGGTGCACAATTCACATTTATGTTTTGGAGGTCATTCCAAGAAAGATTGGGTACTAAGGTGAAGCTAAGCACTGCTTTTCATCCTCAAATAGATTTTCAAGCGGAGTGTAGTGTTCAAACTCTTGCGGATATGCTTAGGGTTGTATTATTGATATCAAGGGAAATTGGGATAAGAATTTGCCTTTGGTGGAGTTTACTTACAATAATAGTTTTCATTCATCCATATCCATGGCTCCTTATGAAGCCTTGTATAGTAGGAGGTGTAGGTCTCCTATTGAATGGTCTGAAGTGGGTGAGTCTTCACTTTTGGGTCCCGATTTGATTTATAAGACTTTGGAGAAGGTTTATATCATAAGGAACCGGTTGCAAACAACCTATAGTCGGCAAAAGTCTTATGTCGATCATAAGAGAAGGGATTTAGAGTTTGAAAAAGGTGATATAGTGTAGTTGAAAATTTTGCCTATGAAAGGGGTGGTTAGATTTGGCAAGAAATGGAAGTTGATTCCTCGTTATGTGGATCCCTATGAAATCTTGCAAAGGGTTGGTAAAGTTGCCTATTAATTGAAACTTACTAGTGAATTGGCTTCGATTAATCCGATTTTCCATGTTTCCATGCTTAAGAAGTGTATCGGTGATCCCGAGTCTATTCTTCCTATTGAGGGTCTTGGTGTAAAGGATAACCACTCTTAGGAGAATGTTCCGGTTCAAATCCTTTATAAGCCAGTAAAGAAATTGAGGGACAAAGAGGTGGCTTCCGTAAGGTGTTATCGAAGAATCACCTAATTGAGGGTGCAACTTGGGAGGCCGAGTCCAACACGAAGTCCTGTTACCCTCATTTATTTGACTAAGGTTAGTTGTTCTTACTTATAATGAAAATAATGACTAAAAATTGAAGTTTCTTGATTTTTTGTGAAGTTTTGCAAAAATGTGCATTTTTTATGTTGTTACAATAAGTTACAGTGAAATGTGTTTTCAACTTTAAAATTTTGCAATTTTTCTTGTTGTGAGTTAGGTTGTGCATTTTGACATGGTGAGTCTTTATGAAATGATATGTATCATTTTGATAAGTTGAATTATGTCATTATCGACTTAGGTAAGGTATGTTGATCTCATGTTGTTGTTGCCAGAAGGAAATTCCTCATAATGTGATTTTGATCCTTGTGTCCGGTGATTAATGTTTTCAATTGCCTATTTGTAAATGATATGATTTATGTTGTAAATGATATTATAATGTATTGTTGTTGGTTGGGCTGCTAGTCTTGAGTCTATTCCTTCCATCAAAAGATTTTAGTCACTCGCGGACGAATGTTCCTAAGGGTGGATAATGTAACACTTCGAAAATCCTAGACGTGTTCTAGAGCCTAACATAAGTGTCAAAAGGTTTAGACACTGTTTTAAGGTCTATCTCAATAAATATTAGTCACTTAGTAATTCTAGAAACTAAAACGACCCCATACGTCCATGACGTCTGAAAAATAGTTCAATGAGGTACTAGCGTGCCTTAGCCTATTTGACTAGATTTTAGGAGTCGTAAAATGATGAAAATTGGGGGAAGATGGTTAATATGTATTAGAGTTAGTTCATAGTTGAAACATCAGGGAACGACTGCCCAAAGACCAACCAAGGGCCCTGGAGGAGGACCCTTGCCTTTTGGGGTCAAAGGACTACCCAAGGCACTGAGCAAAGACGAGTGCCATCGACGGGGCGTGTGTCAATCGACCGGGCATCGATTGACACTTAGTAAATTTGTCCAAGGGTTCATTTTGATAACTCTCTGAACTTAGTGACGAATGTGCAGCACGGAGGAAGTAGTGGTCATCGTCTCACAGGCAAACCGTCGATTGGGGTCTCGTCTATGAGGGCCGAAGTTGATGCACGTTTTAAGGTTGTTCCATTAATTAATTAAAGGGTTAGTTAATTATTTGGGGGATTAGGATGTCTAAGTTACTTACTTAACAACCTATATAAAGCCCTAACCTAATTAGACTAACCTAAACTCTCAAATTCCCAAAACCAAAACTCTCTTCCTTTTCTCTTCTTTATCTCTCTAGTGAAAAACTCCATTGAAGACCAAGCTAGGGAGGGTTTAAGGGATACAAAGGGTCAATTTTCTCCATCAATCTTCATAAAATAGTAAGTTATGGGATCTCTTTCACCTTTGAGACCTCTTTCCTCAAAGGGTTCCATCAAATTGAATTTCAAAAGTTGAGTTTTCATATGGGTCTTTTCCAATCTCAAAATTGATGTTTTGAATTGCATTGTTTGTGATTTATTTTTGATATTATGAATAGATTAACATGTATTTTAAATTAATTATGATATATGTTGATGGATGGGTCTAGTTTGTAGAAGATGACCATTACCTTTTAACCCTAGGTTATGATCTTGATAGGAATTGTGTTATATTGGTTCAATTGTTTGATTATTGATTGAATTACTATTAGATTATGTTGTTGTATCCATCATGAATAAATTAGGGTGAACTGTAGTCCTATTATTTTAGTTTTCGAGAAGTTGATCTAGGTTATGAAGTATGTTGCAAAGTTGACCTAAGTATCTTGGCTTAAGCTATGACGTAGTAATGGATTGTGATGTAGTGATTAATTTAGCCTTGTTATAATGTTGGTTCTTGATTTATGATTATTGCACACCCTAATTGGGTTGAGTTAAAGGGTTGATGGTAAGACTTGGTAAATTTTGTGATCCCTATTCTTTACTTCAATTATGGTTAATTGTGATTAAGTCATAATGTCGTAGTGGAGTATGCCTTGTATTAGGGTTGATAGAGTTGGTCTGATGTTGAATTGAAGTGTCTTGACTATGGTTTTTGTGGTGTTGGCTAAGATATAAATGTTATAAAAATGGTGAAAATTTACCAATGTGCCTTATTATGAAGTGATATGTAAATGTGTTTACCTCACTTATATGAATTGTAATAAAAGGACTATACTCATGCAATTCTTATTATGATATGATGATTATGATTATACAAGGGTTATACCCTATGACCTACATTAAGCTATGATGATTAATAAAGACATTAAAGACATTTCAAAAAAGGACTCTAAGTTAGCATCGAGTAAACTAGAGTGAGGAGTGTCACTTCCCAAATAGGGAAGGTAGGATCACTAATGTATTCTTGAGAATGGAGGCTATAACACATGTAGCATAAAGTTCTTTAACTATATTACCCCAAAAGGAATACTAGCTAGTGGATCCACGTGGTTGGTTTGTTCATGTTTTGGTACTACCTTGGCAAGTAGTCAGCCTTCCTTCGGTGTATAGTCCATGACACCGAATTCCACAGTAGCTCATGTGGTCTATGTCAGTTAAGGAAAGATGTTCCAAAAAGGTAAAATGAATTAAAGGAATGAACTCTAACTAATATAACCTAAGTTGTTTAGCTTAGTCTAGGTAGGGGTACGGGACTCTACCTAAACATTGCACTAGTTAGCCTTGAAGAAAGTATTAGGTGGATGTTTTTATGTATGAATATGATTATAATGGTACATGATATGTATATAATAAACTTGCACATTGTTGATACTATATGGTTACTAGTTTTACTTATGAATATGTGTTGGTCTACATTGTTAAAGTATGATCATATGTACTCTCAAATGACATGCTATGTGAAGTGGGATGTTGGTCATGATTCTTGTTAGATTACTTGATTGAGTAAGTTATGGGGCTTTGCTTGATCATTGCACTTGTTGAGTTAATAGGGGTTCATGGGTAATTGTCTTGGTTATGTAATAATGAACTCTTATCCATGCTTGTGACTATTATAACTTGATGATAGAGTTGCTTGACTATGTGTCCAATTATGTGATATGCATGTTGACTTGACAAGACTTAGCATTGTTGGTCTTATTGTGTACATGCTTTGGACTTAATAAATGTGTTTAATTGATTGGTATGGTCTTATTTAATGTGCATAAAGCTTTTCAAAGTAAATTGCATACCTTTATGAAATGTCCCTTTTCTTAGCATGATTTCAAAATAATTGTGCATATGGTCTCATACTTAGTACAAGTGGTGTACTAACCCCATTTCATCCTTTTCTCCAACATTTTAGGTTCCGATCATTGAAGGGATTTTGGAGACGACTTTGAAGAAGACATTGAACTCTTAATCATCCAAGTTGGGTTAGGTCCTCACTTTCCGAGGGAAAAGCCACTATCAAGCTATGAAGTTGTTTTATTATTAAGACTCTTATGTTTCTTTCCTTTTCATTTGGATACTAAACGTTGTATGACCTATATGTTGTCTAATTATATTGATGTATGGGCTAGACCCAATTTGATATAGTCTTGTTAGATGGTTACAAGATGAGACGACTATTTGGGACTATGTTATATTTTATATACCTATGTGCAAATAAAAGTAGAAGACTAAGTAATCTTCCTATATGAAGAGTCTATGTATACTCGATTTGTATATTATGTATATGTATAGGTCTATGTAAACGTCAATATAGAAGTAATGAAAACTTTTAAATTTTTCCGCATTTTGACCGATGAATGTAATAATGTAAGCTAAAAGGCTAGTCTTAGTCCTCAAAGAGACGACGCCGTTTACGTCTAAGGGATGCTCCCCGCATGTGACAATAACCAAGTACAAGCAATCATAATTGAAGTAAAGGTTCAAGATCACAAAGTCTTACCAATTCTCCATCAAAAGCCATCATCCATACTCTTACCCTCAACCAACCAATTTAATCCAACAATAGGTGTAATAACATCATACAATATTAATTAACACAAGATTGTCACATCTGGGGAGCACCCCAAAAGACGTAACCGGCATCGTCGTCCTCTTTGAGGATTAAGACAACCCTTTTAGCTTACATCATTACATACATAGGTCAAAAATACTATAAATTTAAAAAAAAATTATTACTTCTACATTGAGGTTTACATAGACCTTTACATCCACATAATATGTATATCGAGTATACATAGATCCTTCGTATAGGAAGTTTACATAGTCTTCTACTTTTATTTCACACACACACACACACACACACACGCACACACATATATATATATATATAACATATTCTTAAATGGATATCTATCTTATAACCATCTAACAAGAGTATATCAAATTGGGCCTACCCTTACATCAATGATATAGAGTCACATATAGGCTTAACAATGTATAGTATCCAAATGAAAAAGAAAGAACATAAGAGTCTTAAAACTAAAACAACTTCTTAAGCTTGATAGTGGCATTTCCCTCAGAAAGTGAGGACCTACTCAACTTGGATAATTGAGAGTTCCAAGTCTTCTTCAAAGTCGTCTAAAAGCCCTTCAACGACCAGAACCTAAAATGTTGGGGGAAAGGGAGAAAATGAGGTTAGTACACTACTTGTACTAAGTATGAGACCATATGCACACATATTATCAATTCATTCTAAAAAGGGACCTTTCATTAAAACATGTTATTTTACCTTTAGAAAGCCTTATGCACATTCAAGAAGATCATACCAATCAATAAGACATATTCATTAAGTCCAAAGCATGTTCATCACAATACAAACAATACTGAGTCTAGTCAAGTCAACATGCATATACATAATTGGACACATAGTCAAAGCAACTCTATCATCAAATTATAATAACAACAAGCATAGATAAGAGTTCATTACAACATAACCAAAGCAAGACAATTACCCATGAACCATCATTAAGTCAACAAGTGGAATAACCAAGCAAAGCCCCATAACCTCACTCAATCAAGTAAACTCAATAGAACCATGACTAACATCCAACTTTGCATAGTATATCATATAAGAGTACATATCATCATACTTTATAACTAGAGAGCAAACACATAAACATAAGTGAATGCAACATCATAAGACACCATCAAACCTCCTATAGTACCCTGCTAAACCCATGAAACTTCTAATGTCAGTTCGAGTCAATGTTCTAGAACAATTCTTAACCACCTCAATTTTCCTTTGGATTAACCTCAATACCCTCACTGGAGATGATATGACCAAGAAATGCCACCGATCTCAACCTAAACTCACACTTGCTATACTTGGCAAATAGTTTGTGTTCCTTAAGGACTTGTAAACCACTCTCAAATGACCCATATGATCACCCTCATTTTTTCTAATACACCAAGATATTTTCAATGAAGATGGTAAAAAAGAAGTCTAGGTAGTTTAGGAACACCCTATTCATTAGGTTCATAAAAGTCGCAGGGACATTCGTGAGACCACACAATATCACTAAGAACTCATAGTGCCCATATCTAGTTTGAAATATTGTTTTGGTACATCCTCACCTCTCACCCTAAGTTGGTGATACCCGTATCTCAAGTCAACCTTCAAAAAGTATCTTGCCCATTAGAGTTGATCAAACAAGTCGTCAATCCAAGGAGAGGATACTTGTTCCTAATGGTGACTTTATTGAGTTGGCGATAATCAAAACACAAACTAAAGGACGCATCCTTCTTCTTAACAAACAATATCGGAGCTCCACATGGTGAAATACTAGGTTGAATGAAACCCTTATATAACAAGTCTTTGAGTTGGAGATTTAACTCTTTCAATTCCTCCCGAGCAATCCGGTAAGGAGGGATTGAAATGGGATTCGTATCTGGTAATAAGTAAATACAAAAATTCATTTCCCATTCGAGAGGAATTCGGGGATAGTATTACAGAAAGACATCCGAAACATTCCTTACTACGGAGACCGACTCAATAGGAGGATTTCAGACTCAAGATTTTTGACTCTTACTCTATGGTAAAGACACCTTTAGAGATCATTTTACAAGATTTTAGACAAGAAACTATACGATCTCTAGGAATTGAGTTACCCCGCTTCCACTCTAAGATGGGTTCATTAGGAAAATTGATTTTAACAACTCTCGTACGATAATTTATGGAAGAAAAACAAGCATGCAACCAATCAATTACAAAAGTTACATCAAAATCAAACATATCAATTTCTACCATATCCACCCAAATAACTCTATTGGGCAAAGATATAGGAAAACTCCTAAAGACTGTTGTAGCCACAATGGAGTCACCCACCGGGGTTGTAACCGAAAATGTTTTAATTAAAATATCGGGTAGAACATAAAATATTTTAGCTAGAAGAGGAGTTACAAATTAAAATGTAGCACCGGGATCAAGTAAAGCATAAATATTTATTGAGACGATTTGTAACATAGAGATGACCACATCAAGGACTCTTCCTATTTGCCTCTAGAACGGAGAACATAAAAGTGGCATCCTCTTTAATTTCCATATATGTGGCTAGCTCGGTACCTCTGTGGAGGTTTTGAACTAGGACCACTTGATTGTGCTCGACCACTTCCTTTCTTTTGACCCCTCACATTAGGGCAATCCTTAACATCGTGACCCTATTTTCCACAACCAAAGGAATTTCCCATCCCTATTTAACATTTACTCCACTGTTTCTTGCCACACTTGAAAATGGTTGGTTTATCACTTGGTGAACTTCCACTTCTAGACTTTTAGGACTTGAGGTTATAAACCCTATCCTTGTTTGTCTTTGGAAAGTTGGAAGGAACTTGGTTAGAAACCCTCTTGTTGTACCTAGGATTGGCATGAATATCAAGCCTACTCTTAGAAGTACCCCCTTCATAAGCTTTGTCCCTTTTATGCTCCCTATTCCTCCTCTTAAATCGAGTTTCCTCAACTTGTTGAGCATGAATCATTGACCTAGAAATATCCATAATTTCATGGAGAATTGACAAACAACACTATTCAACCATATCTACGGACACTAGTATCACAAAGTGACTCATCTCATCCCTTGTGTTAGACACCAAGGAAGGAGCATACTTGGACAATTTGGTGAATTCAAGGAGTAAATCTTGCACACTTATACCTTCTTGATTAAGGTTGATGAATTCCTCCACTTTGGCCTCCATTTTATCCCTAATAAAGAAGTAATCAAGAAAAGCCCTCCTAAACACTTCCCAAGAGATAGGACCCTCTCTCAAGGCCCTTTTATCTCTCAATTGGGATCATGTTTGGGCTACATCCTTGAGTTGGTAGGAATCTAGATTGGCCTTCTCATTCAAATTCAACCCCATAACATAGAGAACCTTTTAGACCTCATTAATGAAGTATAGGGGATCGTTATTCACTTTCGACCCTAAGAACATAGGAGTGTTCATCCTAGTGAAGTCCCTCAAGCGGGAAGCCATGGTATTAGCACTTTGTTGAACACGGGGTGCAACATCCCTATTGTCTTGAGCCGTCATGGATTGAGCTTTATTGGCTACCGCTTGTTCTTGGATATTCATAGCTTGAGCCAAAGTCAAAATGATGACATTATCTCTCCATCCGTCATAGGTGGAGGAACGACCAGAGCCTGTTCTTGAGGAAGCACTTGATTGTCTTGTTGAGGGATTTGGTTGCCTTGGAAAGGAACTCCCACATTAGAGAAATCTTTCTCCACTCTTCTTGAAGTTGCACGTCTTGTAGTCATATCCTATATCCACAAGAAAAGTATAAGAAGAAAGAAGACACATAGAGTTTCAAATCTTAAGGCATGATTTTCAAGATTACCAATAAGGGAGAATTCATAAGCATTACATAGCTTCTAATTCATAAGTGTGCGCGCTTCACACCCATGATCAAGACTCTACGTAAACGTGGTTCAATGACACATCAATCCTAAGATTTCTTTAACCTAATGCTCTGATACCAAGTTTGTCACGACCGGGGAGCACCCCTTAGACGTAACCAGCATCGTCATCCTTGGAGAGTACTAAGACTAGCCTATTAGTTTTCGTCATTACATTTCATAGGTTAAGAAGTGCGGAAATCAAAAAATTGCATACATAAAACTATATATTAAGTTTACATAGACCTCTCGGATACTACATGTGCAGTTTACTCAGACTCCTCGCATATGAAGCATACATAGGCTTCTCATTTTTACAACATAGTCGAAACATAGCAATTAGTCAAATACTTTTTCTCACATTGAATCATCTAAAAGAGTAGAAATCTTTGACATAGTTAATATAAAGTCAACATGCCAATATAGCTTACATCAATATCCAAATGATAAAGGAAATGAACAATGTATTTATGACAGTACAACTTAAAAACTAGAATGTAGAAATAGGTAACCTCCCCAAACATGAGGACCTACCAACACTTGGAGAAAAGAGTCCAAGCCTTCTTTAATTGTCCTTCCAGGAACTCAATGGCCGAAATCTACAAATTTGTAGAAAACATAGAGATATCGCTTCGTACACCCCTTGTACCAAGCATGGAAACGTATGCACATAAAACATTGAAATCATGCTTAAAGGGAAATTTTTCTTAAAACATGATAATTTACTTTGAAAATCCTTTATGTATTATCAAGAACACATATGAACCAATGAGCATATATTCATCAAGACAAGACCATGTACAGTACAAGACCAATATCATCAAGTAAAGTCAAGTAAACATATGTAGTAGCATATTAATGCACTTAACCCAACATAATGTTATACCACAATAAAGCATGTATAAAAGTTCATTACTTACAACACGTGCAAGACAATTGCCCATAACCCATTACCAAGATTACAAGTGCAATGATCAAGTGTAGTTCCATAACCTCACTCAACCAAGTAAACCCAACAAAGAATCACAAGTAATACCAACTTCATATAACATGTAATCATATTTAGTCATAATCATATTAAATAATATAGGCCAATAACATGTTCATAAGAGAGATTAACATCATATAGGTCATCAACATGTAAATTTCACATATACATATTATTTACATTATAAGAGCACAAGAACAACCTCCTAGGACTTCCCTCAAGGACAACTAATGTAATCTATAGGTAGAGTCCCATACCCCCTACCTAGACTAAGTCAAACCCCTTAAGCCACCCTAGTTAGTGTTCATTCATTATTTCATTTTACTTTCGATAACAATTGCCTTAACCGATGTAGACCACATGAGCTAAATGTGGAATCTGGTGTCTTGAAACCCTACACCAAAAGAAGGTGGAATACTTTCCAAGGTAGTACCAAAAACATGAACATAGCATTCTAGGTGGATCCACTAGCTAATATTCGTATGGAGGCAACATAGTTAAGGAACTAGGAGATATGTCTTGAACCTTCTACATTCTCATTAAAAATTGGAGCCCTCATATCATGTGAACACTTGGTGAATATCTCTTCTCTGGGATTCAACACCTCTCATTGTAAAGTTTACTCGGTCTTAAGATAAAGTCCCTTTTTTGAAATGTCTTTAAGCCTTTATTAATCATCATACTTAGTATAATTCATAGGAGACTAACCCCTTGTATATTATAAAATTAAATCATTAGGAATTACATTAGAACCTTCTTTCAATACAACCCTCATATGTGAGATTGAAACGTTATCATTATCATCATCATTATAATTTATCCATAGTCAACCTTGTATCATCATACCTTCATCATATCTCACAATCTTTATAATCAAGATATTTCAATTACATTCATCATACCATCACCTATATAATATGAGAATCAATACTTCAATTGAACATCATTATCAATTACAATCTATCACAATTGAAGTAAGAGTTCAAGATCATAGGTCGTACCAATTTACCTTCACAAGCCTTCTTCCATGGTATTTCCATTAACCAACCATATTCATCCATTAATAGACTTAGTAAAATCATATAATAGATATTAACAATAACTAAGTTAATTGAATCATCACTATTCAATTTAACATCAATTCATAACCTAGGGTTAAGGAAATAGGGTCAATTCATGATCTCTTCTATAGAACTAGGTCTATGTAAGACCCCCAAAATGAGTTAGGGTGTCTAGAGCCTTACTTGTTCCTATAATATTGTTAAAATTTTAATTAAATGTTTCAAAGTATGCATGGTATATTTGAAATCATTTAGAAATCAAACGTCAAGGGACGACCAAGACGTTCAACGACTAGTCACCTAAGGGGCCTTATGTGTTTTTATGTGTTTATGTGTGTGTAATGATCTTATGAGGTATTTATATGAGTTATAATGGTGTTTAAGTGCATTATATTAAGTTTCATGAAGTTTGGAGGTCACACGTCTAAGAACGTCCAAGATGTTCGAAAGTTAGCTCTTGAGACGTTCATGTGTATCTTGAGTGTGCCTTGCATGTTTTGATGTGTTTTATGTGTTAATTTTTGGTGAAACTTGCATGAAAGGTCTTAAACATGTTAAGTTGTATATTTTCATTGAAAACACTTGAGTACGATTCCCCAAGGGCCCCGCAACAGTCCCTCAAGAAGGACCCAAAGGTTGTCAAGACACTACCTTAGCAGTGTCAAGACAGTGTCAATCGACTAAGCCAAACGACACCTCGTCAGTTGACTGACTTCCCGTCTATGGGTAGTCATCGATGGACACTTATCCTGTGGAAGGCTCATCCAAATAAAAGCCTAAGAACCAAATGACGGAATCCACAAATGGTCCGTCGATGGGCCAAGGGGGCGTCGATGGTTGGTCGTCGATGCAGGTTCTAGTAATTGTGCGCACACTACCTAATTTTGGGATGAACGGGAAATTCACCCTACGTGCTGACCTATCCCTAGGAGGTTTATTTACCTATTTGTTGGTATATTAGGTTGGTTAAAACGTGATAGCCCATACACAATCCTCCTTTCAAAATCAAAACCTCCCTCTCCCAAAATATCCTCTCTAGAAACCTCCATTGATGGTGAAGTTCAAGGTCACCTTGTCGATGGTATTTCCATGGGTTTTTCACCAATTTTTACTGGGTTCTTCATATAATGAAGGTATGGTGATCCTTCATCTCTAGTTACTCTTTCATCTAGAGAGTCCTCTTCAAAGTTTTCAAAGAAGTTTCATGATCAAATATCTTCTTCTTCAATCTAGCCATGGGTTCTTTCTCAAATTGATTTCAAAGGCATAATATTAATGTATTGATGATTATATACTGATTTGGACGTGATTTTTAATCCAATTGCATGATGAACCCATGCATTCTCACAAACTCGATTTTAGCCTATGTTTGGCTTTATGATCTTGATCTCATGCATATCGAATTGTGATTCAATCATGTAAATATTCTTATACCTACGCCTATTATGTTTATTGTTCATGAATTGTTGAGGTATCCATGAGGGTCAAGTTTGAAGGTTTTGAATAAGGCCAGTCTATCATGTAGTAACTTGTGATCTTGACGTTAGGATGGTTGATATGTGACTTGATCATGGTGAATTGTCTTAACTACTTCCTGTATGTGTATGTGATGACAATTATGTATAATTGATACAATATTAATTGATAACAATTGAATTGGTAAAGATTGATTTAGGTTCTTCTAGCCTATAGACTTGGTAGAGTAATATATATGTTGTGATTATATTCTAGGGTAGATGAAGCATGATTCAGTTATGATGTTCTATTTATTTAGATACTGCCCTAAATGTATATTATTGATAACATATTATTGATGAACAACACTAAGTGAATTGGTTGATGATCTATGTCTTTCAATCTTCTAGTATGTTGGTTATGTATAGGACACCAGAATATCGAACCATGAACGAAGAAAGGCATGAGAGAAAAGCATATTGGCTAGTGATTGTGAGGCCCTAATTCTTAACTGGAGGGGACACCAAAGGTCTCTGCCCTTCAATCCCTTGGATAGGTAGAGAGGGAGGGAAGAGCTTTTAGTTTTTTCATGTTGTCAAAGAGTTGAATAATGGTTTTTTCGTGTTGTCAAAGATTTGAACATTGAAAATAGATGGCGAGTGCCTGATCAAATTGATCAGGTCATGTAGGAACAAGGTTCAAGTCTACCAGTCTGTTAGGATGCCTTAGCTGCATACATCACTGCACTTCCACTTGACACCTATCGTAATGATAAACGGCTCGTCTCACCGTGACCTTCTCTTGAATTATCAAAAAAACTTCTGCCTCTCCATCCCCGCAGGGGCAGAGAACCCGTCGCTGTCTCGGTTGTGCTAATGGAAGCTCTGGGGAAGTCGTAATAGGAAAGCACTCATCTTGGGGTGGTCTTACTACTTAGATGCTTTCAGCAGTTATCCGCTCCGCACTTGGCTACCCAGCGTTTACCGTGGGCACGATAACTGGTACACCAGAGGTGCGTCCTCTCGTACTAAGGAAAGGTCCTCTCAATGCTCTAACCCCCACATCGGATATGGACTGAACTGTCTCACGACGTTCTAAACCCAGCTCACGTACCGCTTTAATGAGCGAACAGCCCAACCCTAGCAACATACTACTGCCCCAGGTGGCGAAGAGGCGACATCAAGGAGACAAACCTTCCCGTCGATGTGAGCTCTTGGGGAAGATCAGCCTGTTATCCCTAGAGTAACTTTTATTCGTTGAGCGACGGCCCTTCCACTCAGCACCGTCGGATCACTAAGGCCGACTTTTGTCCCTGCTCGACGGGTGGGTCTTGCAGTCAAGCTCCCTTCTACCTTTGCACTCGAGGGCCAATCTCTGTCCGGCCCAAGGAAACCTTGTATTAGGTTCTAGTTTGATCTTGTAGCGACTTGTACATGGTTTCTTTCATGACTAAAGTACATTTAGAAAATTCCTATACATGAATTGATGATGAAAATGTGTCTTGATCAATGATGATCAAAGGTTGATGAATTGGTAAAAAACTGGCTTTTTCTCTCTACTTTTCTTATAGAACTGATAGTTGAGGAAGCTGTGTATGGGATTGTGTGGTATGGTCCACTTATGGTGGTGGTATTTATTTTATTGTCATATATATTTGTTTATTATGGTCTTGAAGGCAACTTGATGATTTTATGAATGTGTGATTATGATGATCACACTATGTGAAACTTATGCCTACTTTCCTATTCTAGTTGTGATCTAGGTTGTATGGATATTGTATAAGCATGTGTATATCTATGTTAGGGTGAAATGTATATGATTTCATTGATGAGTTATAATGGTTAATGATCCCTTACGTATGTACCCCTATGTAAATGTGTGAATAGCTAAGGTTAGGAGTCTTGAATGTAATGCGAAGTTAGCTTGTCTCCTATGCTAAATTGTGTTGTGTGGTCTATGATTGGTTTTTCATTGTGGTACTAAGAGGGTGAATGCCTCAATGTGTTGTTGATAGTCATTATCAGATCATGTTTACCAATGTACACACACACTCACACATTATGCATGCTTATAATGTAGTAAAGATACGTAGTGTCTAATATAAGGTTGATCTCATATTCACTAAATGTCTACTACTATGCATGTAAGGTATATGTATAGGAAGCATGTTATGTATTCCATTAACTAGGATGACTTTATAGGTGTACTAGTATGGGCAAGGGTAAGGGACCTTGTCTATACATTGAACATGTGTACCTTGATAGGATAGTTCCTAGGTTTGGTTTCCTATGTACATAAATATGAATGCATGTATGAACATGTGTGGTCTAATGATGTTATGTGAAAGGTTACTCACACGTATATACACACATGTATGAAGATCTAGTCAATAGACGGGCCTTGAATGTTGTGCTCAAGAGTACCCTAAAACATGATAGGTGGTTGAATATGCTATAAAGCATATAAGGAGTCAATATCCTAAGCCTACATTTTATGAAATAATTTAATAAAGGCTTTTCAATAAAATGAACTTGACAATGAGAAGTGTTGGGTTCCCTTGGAGGAAGAGTCACCATTGGGTCCTCATAAGGTGTTGACCTTCCTTGGAGGAAATTTCACCTATGGTCCCACATGAGGTGTTGACTTTCCTTGAGGAATATTCACCCATGGTTTCTCATGATATGAGGCTCCAATTCAAATCAACATGTAGAGGTTCTTGTACATCTCTTAGTTCCATAAACTATGCTTGCCATATAGGATCTATCAAGTGAATTGATTTAGTATGCTAGCATATGTTAATGTTCTACCGTGGCTAGGTGAAAACACCTTCCCTTGGTGTAAATCTCTACAACACCAAATTCCATGTAGGACCCATGGTCTTAGTGTCGGTTAAGGCTATAGTTTTCCTAAAGTAAGATGGACAATGGAAGTAAATGATTAGGACGCTAACTAGGATGACCTAAGGGAGGTTACTTAAATTAGGTGGAAGTAATGAACCCACCTAAACATTGCACAAGTAGCTCCTTAGGGAGTTCTAGGAAGGTGTTCTAAGGTGTATGATTATGGTTATGTCTTTATGCATGGCATGGTAGTATTTGTCTACTTGTTATGAAGATGTGCATGCTATGAGTCTGTATTATGTGATCTTGTTCTCATATGCACTATGTTGGTCTTAATGACTATATGATGAAGCTCTTGCTTTGCATGAATGAGGTTGTCTATGTTATCTATATCAATGTATGAAGTGAATGTTAAGGCTTGTGTCTTATGATATGTTTACTACGTATGTGTGAGGTTATGGGGCTTAATATGTGCATTGCACTAGTAGACTTAGAATAGGATAGTGAGTAAAGACTTATGTTGAGCCTAATGTGGAGTATATGCCTTGTTATATGATATGGTCCTACGACTGTATATGTTTAGTTGAAAGGATTGTATGTATGAATTCCTTGTGGCCTTAAGGTGATGCATTGCACCAAGTATCACTAGATGGTTACTTGGGGGAATAAGGAATTTAGAAGAAAGGAGTTCACTGTAATAAGGAATGTGCTCACTGTAATGTGACTCTAAAATGCATTAAATGTTATATGTGATTTTATATGATGTATGATCATTCAATATTCCTATATGAAGTATTCAAATGATATAATGCTTATTGTATAAAGGTTTTATAAACATTTTCACAAAAAGGCATGAAGTATGATTTCAAGTAAAATGTCCCTTCTAAATGCTTATTTTTGCATAGTTGTCATACTTAGTGCATTCTTGTACTGACTTTGTTCTTCTCTACTTTTTACACAAAGTGTTTGTTATGGATGATTAAGGGATGTATTTAAAATATTAGGAGTTTCATATGTGATTCCCAAGCTCATGGAAAGGAATCCTTAAGTCCAAAGATATCCTACATTGTGGTTTACTGTAAAGTGTAGTATTATTGTACTTATGAATTTGTTATAAGGGTCGTGTACCTACTGTACTCTTATGATGTTGAGTCTAGGATGGAAAAAGAGACTAGAGTCTAATATGTACATATGATATTTTATATATATGAAGTGAAGTTTCTAGCATATGATGTGCTATGAAAATTTTTAAATTTTTCGCTAATTTTACCTTATGAGAATAAGATGAATGATAACTATGGGCTTGTATAAGACTTTTGAGAGGTCAAGTACGCCATGTTACTTATAGGGGTGCTCCCTGGTCGTGAAAGTCTAGAATTAAGAGCAGCCCTAATTCACCAATGATCAATCACATTATATCCATAATAATCAAAATAAACCAAGAACAATACAAATGAAAGATTCAATTTCGAATTAGGAATGAAACCCGTGTTTTTATCAACTTTTGGGAATCAATTTGAAAGAACCCTTTGGGTAAAGGAGTCCCAAAGATAAAGAGCTTCCATACCTTCTTAATACTTGAAGATTTATGGAGATAAAGTGAAGTTATTGCATCCCTAAGACCTTTGAACTTGGTCTTCTATGGAGTTTCCTTTAGAGAGAGAGAAAGTAGAGCAAAGGTGGAGGATTTGAGTTTTGGGAATTGGAGTTGTTGGGTTATGTTAATTAGGTTTAGGTCCTTATATAGTCACTTAAATTAATTTTAACTCACCTAAATCTTAATTAAGCAACTAAATAATTAAAATAACCCCACTTAAAACGTCACAGCAATACCAGACCTAACCTATGAGACCCCAACCTATGGTCCGTAGGTTAGTCGACGACCCTTTGCATCCACCGTCCTGCACAACCGTCGATTGTGTCAGATACCTATTTCGTTGCCCATTTTTGGAAAATTTCTAGATGTGGGACTACGGTGCTATCAACACCCTGTCATATAGACAAAGCTTCGTCGTCTTGGCTCGTCGATTGCCACTGTCATTTGACAGCTTTTGGTTGTTTTGGAAGGGTCCCCCTCAAGGACCCTTAAGGTTGTCCTTGGGGAGTTGTACCCAGATTTTTCGACTCTAAACATATTCTAATACATGTTTAACACCTTCCTAACACATTTCATCAAATTACGACTCTTCAAACGCCATGAAACATGCCAAGGCACACTAACCTCTATTTCATAATTCACCGGACGTCATGGACGTTTCAAAATGTTTTGACTCTAAAACTTCCTAAATGATTTATATTACTTATTTTAGGTCTTAATACAGTTTCTAATTCTTTTTTAAACATGTGAGGCTCTAGGTATTAGACTTCCGGAGTCTTACATAGGTTCCCTCTCTTTGATGAACGAAAGTTACGTGAATATGCTGGTAGGATTAGGCACCATTGTCTTTAATGAATGAATAAATCAATCAAAGTCTAGGATTGATAGACCTCAAGTTGGTGCCCTTCCATAAATAATAAATGAGGCATTTTAGAATATGTCATGAACCGGTAGACCTAAGAATGGTGCCCCTTCTTGATGAGTCTAGAACCCTAAGTGAATGTTCAAACCTTGAATATGAAAAGAAGGTTTATAATAAAGTTAACCGATAGACCTAGCATGGTACCCGTTTCATGAATGAGTAATCCTAATGATCCTTGATCGGTGAACCCTTGTGTATCCCTTATTGGAAATGGTATTATGAGTTGGTAAGCTTAGTGATGGTACCTTCTCTAATAAGCTTACTTGAATGAACTTAATCTATGAGAACCAACACAAAGCACTGAGTGCATATGCTTAAGGATGTAGCTCTACTTGACTATGAGACTAGAGTACAAATAAGCCTTTGAATATCCCTTAAAACATGTACCTACATGGGATGTGTCCTAATTCTACCTTTGGCAAGTAGAAAACCTTTCACGGTATGGGGTCCTATGACACCGGCTTCCATACATAGATAGTTTGGTTAATGTCGGTTAATGCCTACTCTCATCATGTGGGGATGTGCGATCTAGTTATTTAATAGGCTCTATGACGTGTAGGTAGTAGTATGGGATGCTATCTATAAATGGCACGAGTAGTCCTTGAAGATGCTTAAGTGAGTTCCCTAGGTCTTCCAAGACCATTATGTGAAGTCCCCTAATTTTATGATTGACTTCTAAATGACTTAAGTAATGCATGTTCTCCTAATGATAGTATGTTGAATAGAAAGGTTCCAATCTAGGGTGGCTTTGAGGAACACTTAGTTGTACTTGAAAAGGTTGTATGGGAGTTCCTTCCAAGTCTTACTTAGGTGGATCTTAGAGTAGCCTTATTAAGGAGTCTAAGTGATGAAAAGGTTACTTGATGAATATGGTATTAAGTGTTATATGTTGATGTTAGTTGAATACATCTTATATGTGAATGTTGACTTGTATTATGTCTCTTAAACTCTTATAATGAAGTTTTTTTTTTATCAAAATGTTATGAAAGCATGTTTCTATACTAAATGTCCCTTTTTGCATTTTTTGCATGGCTTCCATACTTAGTACTTAATTATGCTAACCCCGCTTTTACCCTTTTGACTAATGTGTAAGATTGAGGTTTGGTATGTTATGGATGATACATAGGTTTCTAAGGGTTGAAGATGAAGTTTTTGTGAGTCCTCATAGATCCAAGGACAATATCCCACATGTTCTTTTATGGTCTTTTAGTCTTTATTCTAAGTCATGTATGGGTTTACTCCTAAATGTTGTACTCCAAAAAAAGTTATTAGATGGTTTTATGAGACATATTGTAAAGTTAGATGTTTTAAATTCTTCCGCTTGCTTCTTAATGAAAGTATTCTTCGTGTGTGAAGAAAGTTTTAAATTCTTATCTATTTTTATGTATTGTATGCAATGAATTATGCATGTAGCTTGTATGAGACGTCCGAGAGTTTGAATATGCAGTGCCGCAACTTGAGGGTGTTCTGCGGTTGTGACAGTTGTCTGTGTGGGGTCTTGATTATATTGTGGAGGCTTGTATGTGTTATTTTGCCGGTGTTGAGCCTTGATTTTTTTTATTTTTTGAAATTCTATTCTCTTTGAGAGAATTTGATTAAAGAGTTGCCTATGAGAGAGTCCTGCAATACGATTTTACTTCTAATGCTCGAGTGAGGGGCTGAGCTTCATACTTTATAATGTTGTGAGTAAAGGAAATGTTTTGTAAATGAAATTTACTTATTTCATATGAACTCTTAAGTATTTCCCACTATTTTCCATTTGAGGTTGTATATCATGATTCAGTTGAGTTTTGAGAAATTTAGACTTTTGATACATGTTGAGTTGATTATTGTCTCCAAATTATAGATGTGTTGTGATGCATCCATATTAATTCATCATATATTTTTCTTGGAAATTAAAAAATTATGGAGATTCCTTTTGAGAGGTTGAGATTGTTCTTTGGTATATGGATTGCAAGTTCCCCATGGGTTTATCTTGGAGGCTTAGCTCGACATGGTGTATACAACAGGTTGTACGACAACGTTGATTCTACAGTACCATCACATCATTGCATAATGTCATTGCATTACATTAATCATTTGAATTGCTTGACTTGTTTGTGATATGGGAACTGTTGTGACCTTATGTGTTTATTTTACTCGGGTCGTTCATTTTAAATTGGCGGCAGCAACGCGCTACTCAGTATATTTTATAAGTTGATTAACTTATTTTTCTTAGTTGGCAAAGCATACTAAGTACTTGTCAATTGTACTCACCGCCTACTTTTGCATCATTTTTATGCAAATTCTAGTCAGGTACTCTGTGTAGTGGTTGATCATTTCTAGCTTTAAAGATCTTTTCACAGTGGTGGTAAGATCTTGTTCCTCTATCACCATTAGTTCCATACTTTATTTTAAGTATTTTTTATTTTTTTTTTTGGAGATTTGTTATGTGTTTCATAATCTAAAGTTGTATTAGACTCTCTTTGTACTTGTGCAACCAGGATGTAGGAATATTCGTTGTTGATTTTCTATCTTTTGTAGTATAACTTCGCTTCGAGAGTCTCGTATATGTATTATTTTTGGCTTACGCACCTTCTTGAGGTTCTCGGAGTATCTGTCATCATGACCTCAACTTTTGGGCTGTAACTAAAAGTTTTTCAAATAATTCAATAATTAGGAGGCATTAATTGCCGTAAAAGGCAATCAATAGAAAATATAGTTAGATGTTTTAATTTTTTTCCATAAAGAAATATTAGGTAATAAAATATCTTTTAAGATTGGCAAAAATATATATTTTCTTTTGCTTCATAAATTAATTATTTAAATTTGATAATTATTTTTTTGAAAAAGAACAGTAAAGGTTATTTCTTATTCTGGGACACTTCTTTTCTTCTTTTCGTAACGGATTAATATGTCGCATACTAGGAACCGTAATATTATTAATTGATGCTTCTTCTAACAATATTAATTTTCCAAAGAATAAATTAAATATATTGTAATAAATTACAAATTATTCCACTAAATATTTGTAATTGCACTCCTCGATTTACTTTCGAAATCTACCATTATATATTATTTAACTTTTCGTGTAAGAATACTGACACCAATCAATTAAACTAAATTTTCTGACTAATTTTATTTATTTACTAATTTAGTACTTTATTATTTTACATAAATTATTCCACATGCCGGATATAAAATCCATATGCAAGGCTTTCACGTTAAAACTTATAAGTATCCATAAAGGGTGTCTTCTATCTCAAGTTTGAGACATGATTCTAGCACTAATTATTATTTCACTAATGTGATTTGTCATTACCAAATCTATTAGGAATATATTGACTCATAATAGAGTCTCACCTTTTAATAGACTAAAATAATAAATCAAGCTACATGGATCATAATAATTTAGCATCATTAAGAGTTTAAGTAAATATTATAGACTAGAAAAGTTATTTATAAATATCTAAAACATAAACAAACATATGTATTGGTTTGTTCAATACATAGAATGTAAGATAGAATTATATTCTATTTTTGTGCTACAATGATCAAGATGTTTTTCAAACTTCATATTTGATTGTGAATATTTAATTTATAACTTATAAAAATTACAAAAAAATTATGTTTTGTGTATGTACTAAATAACTCCATAAATGAAAATCATCTACTACATAATAACTAATAAACGTATTAACACAATGATCTATTTTACTAAAGACTTTACCATATCAACAAAAATGAAATATATGTATTTACAAGAGAACAGATAAAATACTCTTAACTTATCTAGATGATTAATTGTATATCCTAATACAAAGCTCAATTGCTAACGTTTTGGCATAAAACTTTTTTGTTTGTCTTGTAGTTTTGTTCAATTGCATGTCCATTTCTACCTATTATATTGATTATTACACCATGATTTGATAATTTCTCCTCAGTTTCAATTCATTTCTCTGACTTTTACTTCGAAGAAAAAAAATTTTGTGGACTTAAACTAAAACACGTACCCCCTCCATCTCATTTTATGTGACAGCATTTGACTTGGCGCAGTGTTTAGAAAAAAATAAGACTTTTGATACTTGTGATCTAAAATAATTTTTATGCATTTGTGTGGTTGAAAATCATTTCATTAAGGGTAATATGAGTATTTCAAGTTAAATCGTTTCTAATTATATAAAGGTCATATCCTTTTTTGAACGGGCTAAAAAAAGGTGTCGCATAAAATGGGACACAGTGACTAAATATATCAAAAATATTCTGTACTTTTTGGCCTCAAATGAATAAGGTGAAAATTTAAAAAGGTGCCAAAAGAAGACACTGAAAATACAAAAAAGGATCAAAATTACCCTCAAGTTATTTGAAAAAAGAAACACATTTACCCTTCGTTTATTTTTAGTATCAAAACTACCCTTGACAACTATGTTTTGAACCAAAAATATCCTTTAGAGGTTATCAATGCCACTAGACATAAAGTGATAATTTACCTAAGCAGTCCAACATTGAAAAAATCCATTCCCTCAAAGGGTTTTTTTTCCTTGTTAGCCCTATTGCAAAAAAATAAAATACCAAAAATGTAGTTCTTTCAGTGTTCTTATTTAAGTTGTTTTTCAGAATTTGTTTTCCAAATTTAGAGTGTGCTGCAGTTTGTTTGAGGTTGTAGTTGTGTGTTGAAGGATTGATTTCATCATTTGGATTTTGAGGCGATCGAATGTGAGGCCAAAAATTTTATTCGAAGATTGAATGATGTTAAAAACTCCTTATGCCATCATTGTGTGTTGAAACTTGAAATTTCATCTCGAAAACGTTTAGGTCATGTTCTAAATAAACAAAGCAACACAATTGAATTTAATCAAAACTCATTAATAATAGATCATATTTAGTAATGCCTTCTCTTGTTGTAACTTCCTCCTTGTATATAGGCTATAGATAAGTCTTACCTTTTTCTTAGTTTATCTTTTTGCTGTAGAA
>NC_028640.1:43387283-43389212 GCF_001406875.1 Solanum pennellii | reverse complement strand
TATATATATATACTTAGTCTACAATCAATAAAATACATCGTTCCTTTATAGGGTATCAGAAGCCAATTAACTCTCACGAGTAAATTCTAACGAGAAACCATCCCTCCCTTCCCATCAAAATGGCCCCAAACATCACTGTAACCAACTTCGATGTCACTACAACGATTATTTTGTTTAATATTGTCACCTAGTTACCGATCAAATTAACTGGCGCATGCAATTTTTCCCTTTGGAAAGCACAGGTGTCCAATTTTATGCATGGTCACAACCTTTTTGGCTATCTCAGTGGTTCTCTCCCAGCCCCTGCTCATAAAGTGGCTCAAAATAATTAGGACATCAAAAATCCTGCATTTGTTTGATGGTATCTCAAAGATCAACTAATTCAAAATGTCATCTTGGCGTCAATTGATCCAACTATTGCTGCTACTGTTTTCGTTGCATCCTTTCCATGGCTGCTTGGGATGCTTTGCACAGT
This sequence comes from Solanum pennellii, assembly GCF_001406875.1. NCBI lineage: Eukaryota > Viridiplantae > Streptophyta > Magnoliopsida > Solanales > Solanaceae > Solanum > Solanum pennellii. The sequence continues at coordinate 43,388,737 of NC_028640.1, read as the reverse complement.
ACGTATTCCAATAAATCGCAAACAATGATCTTTAGTTTGCCTGATCATCTCAATCTCCTTGAAAAGGAAACCCTTCATGTCGTTGATTATCTACACCAGGTTCGATCTCTATGTAATGAACTTTCCACTGCTAGAGCTCATGTGTGCAATGAGGAAGTAATAGTCAAAATACTCATTGAACTTGGACCTCAAATCCATATTAAATCAGCTAATATCCATGCAAGAGATTTTGTTATAACATGAAGGGCTTTTAATTAGACTTAGAGTTTAGGATCAATTTCAAATGATCAGATCTTGTTGATAAAACAAAACTAGGTGTACCATTACCTATAAAATTAAAGGTCTGTGAGTCCTCTTTTCAAGGCCATTGAATTTGCCCAATTCTCACATAGCAGTAAAAAGTTATGTTTGAATTAAGAAATGTCAAGCTGAAATTCTTCACACTACAACAAAAATAACTTTTAGCAGCATTAAATATTGACATTAATAAAGAGTGCTAAAGTCTTTACCGGCATTAGATAAATGTCATTAGAACCAATGTCGCTAAAGGCTTAAGGGACATATACAAAGAATGATAATTGCCGCTAAAAATACATATTTAGTGGCAAATAAGAATTAATTGCCGCTAATGATTATTTTGTTGTAGTGTAACGACCCGTTTGACGGGCCATGGTGGTCATGACGACCCGTGGTGATCTTCTAGTGAGTCAATTCATCAGTTTTTAATTCATGGGTTACTGGGTTGTTTCCCAATTATTTTAACTCAAACCTATGTCATTTTGCTCAAGCCTAGAACCCCTATATAAGTCGTATTAACCCCAAAGCTCACACATCCAAGTCATTTCCACAACCCAAATAAAAATTAAAGACATTTCTCTCCAAAATATTACTCTCACTAGAAACTTGAAGAAGAAGAAGAGGAAGAAGAAGAAGAAGAAGGAGGATAAAAAGGAGAAGTAAAAGGAGAAGGAGAAGCAAAGGAATAAAAAGAAGAAGAAGAAGAAGAAGATGAAGGAGGAGGAGGAGGAAGAGGAGAAGGAGGAGGAGAAGTATGATGAAAAGGAGAAGAAGGAGAACGAGTGGGAGAAGAAGGATAAGGAGAAGAAGAAGGAGAAGGAGAAGAAGGAGGACGACAACAACAACAACAACAACAACAACAACAACAGCAACAACAACAACAGCAACAACAACAGCAACAACAACAATAGCAATAGCAACAGCAACAACAACAACAACAGCAACAACAACAACAGCAACAACAACAGCAACAACAACAACAACAACAACAACAACAACAACAACAACAACAGCAACAACAGCTACAACAACAGCAGCAACAGCAACAACAACAACAGCAACAACAATAACAACAACAGCAACAACAACAACAGCAACAGCAACAACAGCAACAACAACAACAACAACAGCAACAACAACAACAACAACAACAACAA
>NC_028640.1:43264389-43377283 GCF_001406875.1 Solanum pennellii | reverse complement strand
TAATAATAATAATAATAATAATAATAATAATAATAATAACAACAACAACAACAATAATAATAACAACAATAACAATAACAATAACAATAACAATAACAATAACAATAACGATAACAATAACAATAACAATAACAATAACAATAACAATAACAATAATAATAATAATAGTAATAGTAATAATAATAATAATAATAAGAATAAGAAGAATAAGAAGAAGAAGAAGAAGAAGAAGAAGAAGAAGAAGAAGAAGATTTAAACCATGGTTGAAGATCAATCTTGCGTACTTAAATTACTTTGAGAAGAAGAAGAAGAAGAAGAAGAAGAAGAAGAAGACGATTTAAACCATGGTTGAAGATCAATCTTGCGTACTTAAATTACTTTGGACTTTGATAGTGAGGTATGATAGTTTCATTCATAAAGTTCCCGATTTCCTCAATTCGAAAGATCATAATTCCCCAATTAAGTTAGATTTTTCTTCAATTATCACGGGTTTTCTTCAATGTTGATTTAACTAATTCAATTACGATCTTTTATGCATGAATCGATGAAATACTATGATTTTATGATGATTTCCCATGAACCCATGTAGATCCCATATTTTTCAATTATGATGATATAGTGTGGTTTTGGATTATGAATGAAGGTATTATGAAATTAAGTATATATTACAAGTTTAACATGTATTTATGATGAAATTCATATCAAACTCGTGTCTTCTATAATTTTATGATTGAAAGTGGACTTTGACCTCAAAAGGTGAATGATGGACTTATGCATTATTTTATAAAATCTATTCAAATGTTTTAAGAGTGCTTTGAGAGTAAAGTATCAATGATGATGATGTCATTGTGTTGTTGAAAGGATATTCTCATAAATACATAAAAGCATGATGTGAAAGGTTTTCTCACATAATAAGGATTCTTTGGTTTAAAGGTTTTGTCACCTAGTTGAATAAAACATTAAAAGCTATTATAAAAGATCATGGACGGTCAAAGATTTTCTCATGAGCTATCCTAATGAAACTAACTGTGTTTGGATGTCCAAGGTCACATTTCCATTGACTATGAGATGTAAAAAGTTAAAAACTATTTTGTGGGATTCATGGTTAGCGCCGAGTGGATATTGTAGTGGGATAGAAGCTCTCCCTCAGAAAGGTCGGGTTTATAGAAGCAATCTCGTCTGATGGAAGTTCTCCCATATAATGGTTGGGTTTCTAGTAACAATCTCCTTATCCCATAAACTATGTGTCCCCATTAGGATGCTTAACTAGTGGATACACCTATGATAAGAGATTGTGGTTCTACCTTAGTAAAGTAACCAACCCTTTTTGGTGTGGGAAACACCGAGGATCATGTAATAGCTCACATGGCCTCTTGTTGGTTAAGGATAATTACCACAATAAGATTAATAATGAGCTAAGATATGCTTAAATAAGCATCCCGTAGTGTTCAAAGATTTTAAAGATGATGTTGGCTTGCGTTGATCATGATTTATGACTTATGTTTTACAATTCTTTTATATGATGTTTAACTTGGTCAATTGCATGTCATGAAATAAAATATCCCTTTTGGCATGTTTTAAAATGTTTTATGCATCGCAATCATACTTGTACACTGTTTTATAATAATGCATACTCTTTCGTACATTTTTCCCAAATGTAGGGTCCGATATTCAGGATATTCAGTTTTGTGGGTGGTTGGTGTTTGATTGATGATGACCTTTGGTGAGTACTCATTCTTCGAGGACACATTTTTATTATCTAGTTTATTTCATGTATTTTCTCTTTTGTACATGATGTATGGACTAGGACAAATTTCATTCTACTGTATTAGATAGCTATGATGAGACAAGACTTAAGACTTTTTCCTGTCGGTTTATAAAATGTTTTGGACTTGGACTATGTTTACTCTTATTTTATATTTCTTATGTTATGAGAGCTAAGTGTCTTGTATGGAGTTCTTTGGGGTTTTGTATGTTATGTTACATCTAGGTGGTACATCTATGTTGTGACAAACTTGGTAATTAGAGCACAAGGTTTAGAATAGTCCTAGAATGTTTCATAAGTCACGTCTAGTAGAGTCTTGTTCATGAGTGTGAAGCGCGTCATATGTATGAATGAGAGGATACCAGATAATTAGGGAACTCCACTTCTATTAGTCCTAAGTCGTGTGATAGAGTTTAACTTTATAATATATCTCTCCTAATCCTTATCCTACGTTCATTGGGATATGACTACTAGAAGAGCTTTTGCTGGAAGAAATGTGATGGAGAGTGAGGAACAATTAGATCCTCCCCAAGCTCCTCAAGTTATGGGTGATCCTTTGTCCAAGCATGTTACAAGCGTGAAATCTAGGGTGTCTTTTCAAGTATTGTTCCAAGATATGATGGCCCAACCAAATAGGGAGGTAGTAGTTCCCGTGAACCTTAATGTGAATTCGGCGGCTTAAAGAGTGAGGGACTTCACAAGAATGAACACTCCAGAGTTTCATGGTTTTAAAGTTGAGAAAGATCCATAAGAGTTTATCGATGATGTCTATAAGGTGTTGATGATCATGGGAATTACACCATCGGAAAAGGCAGTATTGGCTGCCTATCAATTGAAAGGTGCGGCTCATGTGTGGTATAACCAATGGAAAGAATGGAGGCCAAAGAATGTGGGTCCTCTCTATTGGGAAAAGTTTAAGCTCACATTTCTTGGTAGTTTTTTTTTCAAGAAGTTACTCTCAACCATTATATCCATTACTTTCCTCCATTATGAAAATAATCATAACCTCCAAAACCTCCACCTTTATAATTATTATTCTTGTAACCTTTTGTAACACCCCTAAAAATGAGCTAGGTTAAACTAGAGCCTAACTTGTGTGTCATGATGTTTTAAAGTATTAAAATTTTTTATAATGGTGTTTAAAGGAAGTATATAAAGTTTGGTAGCATTTGGAGGTCAAACGTCCAAGAACATCCAAGACGTTCGGAAACTAGTCAAAGATGAACTAGTGTGTCGTAGTGTGTCGTGGTGAAGATTTGGGAGATGGTTTGAGGGTGAAATTGAGTATAAATGGTTCCTATGAGTAGAATTACATGTAAAGGGTCTAAACGTATGAGAATGACGCCACGGGAACCAGCCTAAGAGTCCCCAAGGAGTACCCAAACATGGGACAACAAGCTGCCGCACCAGCCAAGATTGAATAGTGGTTGCGCATCGTGCAGCTGGCACTAAAGTGGGAAAAAGTTTTCCATGTGATGCGGGTCCGTCACGCACCGTTCTGTCACAAAATATTCCAGAACCAAGATTTAAAAATGCCTTCACAACGCGCGGTAAACTCCCAGTTTTGATCCCGTCGTTTTTACATCAAATTTGAATTGGTTAAAATGTCTAATATGTGCAGGGGTATTTGGGTAATTTGGATATGAATTATTGACGGTTATTGAGATTTTTAAACACCTAAACTCACCAATCAAAGCTAAACCCTCAACTCAAAACAAAACCTATCCATTCTTCTCTCCAAAACCTCCATTGATGAAGCTTTGAAGCTCCAAGGAAGAAGACGGATTTTCTCAAGTTTTCTCCATCAATCTCATGGTCTTTTCATCACAATTAAGGTATGGTTTTTCATCCTTGAATTCTCTTTCTTCAAGGAGGCAATTCCAATGATTTTTCAAAGATGATCAAAACATGAATCCTTCTAAATTCAACATCTAGCCATGGGTTCTTGCATAAAACGTTTTGAATCATTGTATTATGATTGAATTGATGTTAATTTGATGATTATAACCTAAAAACTCTATAAACCTATGGAAACTATGAAATCCTAGTTTTGATTATTTTATAGGTGATGTGATCATGTCTTTATACTATTGAATTCTTGTGTAGTTTTATTTGGGCTATTGAATTATGGAAGAATTATGTTAGAATCATGTGTAGGGTATATTATATTGATAAATTCGTATTGAAAATTACCCTGAATTCATTATACATTATGATTAGCGGATTGAATTGGTGATCATGGTCATTGGTAAGGGCCTTTGGATATCGTGTTGGTTGAATTGTCTATAGATTGAAGTTGTGAGAGTGGATTGGTGGTATGCTGCGCTAACTCTCTTTAAATTATGTAATATACGTCTTGAATTGTGATTATAATTGGAATGGTCCACTTATGGTGGCGGTGCTTATGCGCTATACTTGTGAATTATGTGGCCTCATCGGCATTACTTTATAAATTGTGAAACAATGTGGCCTCGTCGGCATTACTTAATGTATTATGATATTATCATGTTATAACTTGATTATTTGAGTAATAGGAAGGTATTGATGACTTATGTGTTGTGTGAAGTCTAAGCATGAGTTCTCCTAGTTGATGATAGGTGTCAGTAGTAGGCTATAGTGAAGTCTTTATGCAAATGACTTGATATTGAACTATGATGCTTCTTGATGACTTATATGATGCTTGTGATGGCTTATATTTATGATTTTATAGAAGTGAGTAGGTTGACTAGCAAGTATACTTAGTTTTCTAAGTGCTTCTTAAATTTTATGTTATATGTGATAAGATGATAATGAAATGTGTCTTACTTTGGTATACCAATGTCTCTTACTTGATACATGAAGAATATAAATATAAACATCTTGAATTAATTGTCTTATGCACCTTTGTCTTGTATGTGTATGAATTAATGTTGATTGAAAGTCTAGGATCGGTAGACCTAATATGGTGCCCTTCTAAGAATCGTTAACACGTGAAACCTTCTAAATAAAAAGAAGGTTAAGAATGAGCTATCCCGATAGACCTTGAGTGGCAGCCTTAGTGGACCCATTCTTGGTAGGGGTATTATGAGTTGGTAGGAAAAAGAGATTGTACTTTCTCATATACCTTTAGATGATTGAACTTAGTCTATGAAAAAAAAAGGCTAGCATTGAGTGAATATGTTATGGGTTGTAGCTCTACTTGAGAACGAGATTAGAGTGCAATGTAACTCTACTTGAGAAGGAGACTAGAGTTCATAAAAGCCCTCGATATTCCTTAACCATGTGTTTACATGGGATGTGTCCTAGTTCTACCCTTTGGAAAGTAGAACACCCTCCATCGGATTAGGCTAGACTCTAGATTCCATGCCTAGCTAATATGGTCTATGATTGTTATTGCCTATTTTCATCATGCGTGAGACATGCTAGTGTTGGATAACTACTAGAAAGTTTAGGTAGTGGAATGGGACGTTATCTAGACATTGCACGACTAGGCTTTGAAGATGTTAATATGTGAGTCTCATGTCTTCTCCTAGACCATTATGTGAAAGTCATTAATTGTTGAATGTCTCTTAAATGGTCTAATGTACATAATGACACAAGTAAAGGAATGCAAATGAAAAGGTATCTATCTAGAGTAGCTTTGAGGATTGCTTAGGTAGGCTTGGACAGGGTGTATGGGCGGTCTCTTCATGTCTTACTTAGGCGAGTCTTAGAGTAATTCTAGGTAGGGAGTCTAAAAATGAAATGGAAATAATCTTATCTTAGGTAATCTAAAGGATCTCTTTGGTGTGTGTGAAGGGATTGTATGGGCGATCGCTTCATAAGTCGCTCAAGTGAGCTTTAGAATCACCTTTGGTATGAGGGTCTCACGCTTATGTGTTTTGAAGTGATCTTGTGTAATATATGTGATGTTGGTGTTATATGTGATTCTTATTCTTATGGTATGAAATTTTACTCAAAAGAGCATGTTCTATACAAATGTCTTTTTATCATGATTTTATGCACTACACCATACTTAGTACATGCAATGTATTTATTCCATATATTTTAACTATATTTAAAGGTGTAGGTGCCATTTGAGAGGAGTCTTGAAGTGAAGCTTGAATTAGTATTTCATTAAAGCAAGATTTAGTATGTACTCACTAGATTCGAGTACATCATGATGTCTAGATTTCCTTATTCAAAGTATTGTAATAGACTTAGTTATTTCTATACGCTAAAATATGGGTCGTGTCTCAATATATTCGTATATCTAAAATGGAGACACTTAGCCTTTAATCATGTTTTTCTATAAAAGAGATATTTTTAAGAATTTCTATTTCATGTGAAAAGCTTTAATTCAGCACTACTTTTCATACATGTATGCAATGAACGATGTCAAAGGGCATGTACAAGACCTCCGAGAGGTCAAGTACGCCGTGTTCTGAGTCGAGAATGCCCCAACTTCTAGGGTGTACTTGCGGTTCGTAACACCTTTCACTTCCATAATCTCCCCCATTATATTCATATTTATGACTAACCATTTGCATGACTCTATGTTATAGTTCATATTGTATACACTTTAAGATTTGGTGAACACTTGAAAGAAATAAAGTTATCTCATATTGATCCTTTTGTCTAATATTCTTCTTGTCTTCATCTTTATATTGCTCTTTTGTTCTAAGTTTTACAACAAATTATTTCAATTAAATAATTCATTCTTTGCAAAAGAATAGTAAAAGTTACTTCTTATTTTGGAACGCTTCTTTTCTTCTTTTTATAACTGGTGAATTAGTGATGCATAGTAGGGACCATAAACTTATTAATTGATGCTTCATATTATAATATTAATTTGCTTACGAATAAATTAATCACATTACAATAAATTATAAATTATTACACTAAATATTTATAATTGCACTCCTCGATTTAATTTTGAAAACTATTATTACATCTTATTTAACTCCCCGTGTTAGAAATACTGAAATCAATCAATTAAACTAAAATTTTCAAATAATTTGATTCATTGACTAATTTAATTCTTTATTATTATACTTAAAATATTTCATATGGCAGATATAAAGTCCAAATGTAGGGTTATCATGTGTGAAAACTTATAAGTATCCATAACAGATGTCTTCTATGTCAAGTATGAGACATGATTCTATTAACTAATTACTATTTCACTAATGTGATTTGTCATTACCTAATCTATTAGAAATATATTGACGCATAATAAAGTCTCACCTTTTAATAGATTAAAATAATAAATCAAGCTACATAGATCATAATAATCATATCATTATTAAGAGTATAATGCACATAATGAACTAGAGAAGTTGTTTATAAATATTCGAAACATAAACAAACTTCTTTATTGGTCCGTTCAATACGCAGAATGTACTGTTACAAGAAGTTAGAATTTAACCATTCTCATAATTAAGATAAAATTATATTTTAATATTGTTCTACAATCATCAAAATATTTTTAAAACTTTATCTTTGATTGTGACATTTAATTTATAACTTAAAAGAATCGACAATTTTAATCTTTTGTATATGAATTAAATAACTCCAAACATAAAAATCGGCTACTATATAAACAATGGACACACATATTAACACAGTGATCTTTCTAAATAATGACTTTATTGTCAACTAAAATGAAATAAATAGCATTTTCAAGATATTAGATAAATTATTATAACTCAATCATGTGGTTAATTGTATATCCTGATACAAAGCTCAATACGTAACTTTTCGGCATAAAACTTGTTTGTTTGGCCTGAGTTCTGTTGAATTGCATGTCAACTTCTACCAGTTATATTGCATAAATAACATTAAATGATAAAAATGTGTAAAATGCCTAAATTAATAAATTACAATACTTGGTGTTGTGAATTGTCTACTTTCACATTTACGAGTCTTGACTTCAATTTTTTCAAGACTCGTGATGTGTTTTATACTCTAAAGTTCTATTAGATGCTCTTAATACTTATTGTTATGCGGAATTCGAGATAATACGAGAAAATATAAACGCGAAAAACAAGACAACAGATTTACGTGGTTCACCAATAAATTGACTACGTCCACGGGAAGAGGGAGAGCAGTTTTATTAAGGAGAGGCAAGAACAGAATTACAGAATAGGGTTTGCCATAGCGTCTATATATAGTGCTAAGCTACGCCCTAACAGCGAGACCCCCGTCCTTTCTGTTTGTAACGGGTCCGATTCAAGGCATTCAACAGATTTAGTAATATAATCCAACAGAGACGATAATATGTATAACTCAATCTTAGGAACAAGCTCAATGTTGAGATAATTATCAAGCACAAAATCTAATATACTAGTTGACTTGGTTCATTAAGCAAATCACAATTGAAGTCATTACCTGCACCCAAGCTAATTAGCGTTTCCTTAACTATTTTCCGTTGACGAAGAAAGTACCTTTCACTGTGAAATTGCTCCTAATTAGTAAAGCAGAACAAAATAATCCCAACGATACAGAACCTTTCGAACATATTTGATTAATCACCTGCTCCTGAACTAAGTATCTCCTTTCCCTTCCTTGGTCGAAGCCAATAACTATAATCTGTGGGAAAAAAGACATTGAACTGATGAAACCCCAAAAGAAAACAATAAAGTTTCTCTCGATTGCATGACAATAATGCTGCAACGGAATAATCAAGAATAGACATTCAAACTTGGCGTCAGCCGGCAAGTAATATAAGTAGTACACAACTAGACACTCCACTTGATCTAAACTCAACTGGTAACTAATCCTTATGGAGGTGTTTGGATAATCATTTTGTAAGTTGAGTGTTCAACTAACACTCACACAATAGTGACAAGTTGCACTACATCAAAAATAATCATTAGCGACAATTAATTCTTAATTTTTGTTAAAAATATGTATTTTTACCGGCAATTGACACTCTTTATATATGTATCTAAAGTCTTTAGCGACATTGGTTTTAATGACACTTAACTAATGCCGGTAAAGACTTCAGCACTCTTTATTAATGTCAATATTTATTGCCGTTAAAAGTTGTTTTTGTTATAGTGTTGATGTGTCTAAATTTGCATGCTCAAAAAATAGAGTTCAAGTGTGTTTATGTATTATATCTTCATCAATTAAAGAACTCATAAAATTTGATGCATGTGCTTTGAAACAATCAAACTTGAGTAGTAATTGTGTTTTATATACAATAACTTGACAGAATTCTGAATTGAAAACTAATCAATTCCATGAAGCCTCAAATTAAGTAATAGCAGAGTCAAAATTGGAGTGCTTACTGTGTTGAAAGTGAGATGCAGCCTCTGAACCCTTTACCATGTTGAAATTCCAGAATATCTTTATCTGACTTTTAACTTAAAGAGAAAAAAAGAAGTTGTGTCATCAGAAGTGTTACATGCAATATACATAAAGAAGACAAATTCATCCATATGCAATGCTTGTATAGAGGATTTAGCCATAACAAGCATGCGTGAGGATGGATGATCATTCAAGTGAAGCAGCAAAGGAATATTGAGAAAGAAATTACCAGAAACTGTAAATTGAGTTTTCTCAGTCTTTGAAAACAGGGTTTGGTGACAAAGTGGGAGAAATAAAAAAGAAAACTAAGTCTTGAGTTTGGGGACATAGTGAGGTATAATAACAAATCCCCAACTCCATTTAATCATTGCATCATGCAATAAAAACTAAGTCTTGAGTTTGGGGACAAAGTGAGGTATAATAACAAATCCCCAACTCCATTTAATCATTGCATCATGCAATAAAAACTAAAGTCTTGAGTTTAATTTATTGATTATTACTCCTCAGTTTCAATTCATATGAAAGAAAAAAGTATTTTTGTGGACTTAAAGCTAAAATATGGATTCTCTTTATTTTATTTTTTGTGATATTATTTGACTTGACATGGTGTTTAGAAAAAAAAACTTATTTTACTTATGATCTAAAATATTTTATATATTTGTGTAGTTAAAAAGGACAAAACGAATATTCTCAACTTTTATTGTTTCTAATTATAAAAAATCATATTTTTTTTGAATAAGATAAAAATAAAGATACCTCGTAAAATAGGACGGATGGACTAAATGTATTCAAATGTATAAGATAAAAAGTTGAAAAATTGCCAAAAGAAGACATTGTAAATACAAAAAATAACTCACAATTTACCTTTCATTTATTTCTTGTCATAATTTGCCATATTTCTTGTGTTATTGGGTTTTAATTTTACAACAGAGATGGGAATAAAAGAATAAGGCATAATACATAGATTTGCCCTTAAACTTGGCTTCAAATTTTAAGTATGACCTCAAACTTTCACAGTGCACAAATAGGCACTTTAACTATCCTATTTTTTTATAAATACACACGCGATTTTTGGACCCAAAGAGCGTGAAATACAATCGCGCCCACGTGTATTATTGAGCCACTCACTAACTGCCAACGAATTAAATATTTTACACGTCATTATTTTTTTAAAAAAATTTACACGTCATTTAAGAAGTTAAAAAAATTAAAATTAATTTTACATAGAGTGTAACGTTGCCTTTCTAGAAGGCAACTTTCTAGAAGTTGAATTATCCAAGCTTCAAAAAATTAACCCGTTTGTTCATATCAGTTCTAAACCGAAAACCCTAGGTTATTTTGGAATCAAAATCTTGGAATCAAAGGCGAAAATCATTCAAGATTGCTACTGTAGTTGATGTTCATCTGTTCATCTTCCTCGATTTAGTTCAGGTATGCCCCGATTTTGCTCTTTTGAAAGTTTATCTTTGATTACAAAGTAGAATTTTTCTATCACCATTAGTGTAAAATTGTTAATTTCTTACAGATTTAACCATATGGGTCATATTATAACTATTTTTCACCATGGAGGTCGCTTTTATAAAGGTCAATATGTGTCGAAATTGGGAAACATCGTTTTCAGCATACATAAGGACCACTTCTCTTTGACCGAACTGAAATCGTATGCAAAAGATATTGGGTATGATGAAGTTGATGCTTTTTTTACTGAAGACCCTATAACCCATAATTTTGTTAAGTTAGAAAGTGATAGCCAACTATATAACTTTGTTAAAGATTTGTGGAGTGGGTCATCTATTAAGTTGTTTTTGAAGCATGTGACTGATAAAGAAGGGGGGTCCACTACTTTGGGACAATTTTCTATTGAAAAAAATAATCAAGAATTGGGAAATTGCTCTAGGGTTTCACACAGGGTAGGTGAAGTTGAACAACCATTAGAAGAAGGTGATTCTCTTGACTTTGAAGAGGATGACTTAGATGATGTTCCAGATCAGGATGATAGTGAAATTGATGAAGAACTGATAGCTTTTAGAGAAAAACTTAGCGAAGACAAAAAGAATGAATCTGTAAAGAAAAAAAAGAGAACTAAAAAACCCTTAAAGGATCAAAGTGTTGAGCTTGGAGAAGTTGGCATAGATAAGGGATTTGAAAATATCTTCAACAATAAGGCAGCCAAATATAATGGAAAATTGGGAGGTGATGAAGTGTTTATTGATTCATCAGATGAACCAAGTGAAGATAGTGATGAGGAGCTAGATGTTTTAGCACAACCAGGTGTTGATTTACCTTCAAGAAGAAAAAGCAACAAACTGAGGTATGATTCTTCTTCTTCCATTTCTTTCTTTGAGTTGGGTATGATATTTGAGAGTGCAACTCAATTTAGAAAGGCTGTTGCTGATTATGCTGTTCAACATAAGGTTCAGTTAAGGCTTAAACCCAATGAACCTCATAGAGTTAGGGTAAAATGTGAAGGGAAGTGTAAATGGGAAATCTTTGCAAGCTTGGATAAAGATTCTGGAAATTTTTTTGTAAAGAAATACTATCCTGCTCATAGATGTATTTCAAAGAATAAGAACAGGTTGTGCACAGCCAAATATGTGGAAATGAAGATGAGGGATAGAATAATATCTCAGCCTGACATGAGAGTTCATAAGCTTCAAGAGACACAAAGAAAAGAATGGGGATTAAAAGTAGGAAGATCAATATGTTACAGGGCAAAAATGAATGTCATTGCCAAGTTCTTGGGTGATTGGAAACTTGAGTTTTCAAGGTTGTTAGACTATGCTGATATAATTAAGAGTACAAATCCTGGGAGTTCTTGTTGGGTAAGAACTGATAATGAAACAGTCCCTGGCTTACACTTGTTCAAATATTTTTATGTCTGTTTTGCTGCATTGAAAAATGGATGGCTAGAAGGTTGCAGGAAGATTATAGGATTGGATGGATGCTTTTTGAAGGGTGCTTGTAGAGGAGAATTATTAGTGGCTGTTGGAAAAAATGGAAACAATCAAATGTATCCAATAGCTTGGGCTGTGGTTGATCAAGAAACTAAACACTCTTGGAGTTGGTTCTTAAGCTATCTCATTGAAGACTTGCAACTTGGTGATGGAAATGGCATAACAATCATGTCTGACATGCAAAAGGTATTCATTCTACCTTTTTTTTTTTGTGTTACTGTAAGTTTTCACTGTCTGTTGTTAGTGTGTGAAGTAAGTTAGTCTTGATTTTATATTTCTTAGGGTCTTGAGGTGGCAGTGGAAGTCTTACTTCCTAATGCTGAAAGAAGAATGTGTGCAAGACATATTTGGGCAAACTGGCAAAAAAGATGGAGAGGTGAGGAAAGGAGAAAAGCATTTTGGAGATGCTCCAAAGCTAGTTTTGAGGTTAAATTAAGAGATGAATTTGAATATATGGGGAAATTGGGTCATAAAATATGTGAGGCATTGCTTGGATATAACAAAGAATATTGGTGTAGAGCTTTATTTAGTGAAAGATCAAAGTGTGATGTGGTGGAAAATAATATGTGTGAAACATTTAACTCATGGATTGTTGGTCCTAGACACAAATCTGTGATTAGTATGCTTGAAGATATTAGGCATAAAATGATGGATAGGCATGGAGATATGATTAAGTTTGCAGATACTTGGATCAGTGACATTTCACCTATGGCAAGACTGATTTTAGAAGAAAATAAAGAGATTGGCAGGGCACTAAAGGTGAATTGGAATCATGACATTGGATTTGAAATCCAAGAAGGAGAGTATAGACACATACTTGACATGACTAAAAAGACATGTAGCTGTAGGTTGTGGCAGTTGAGGGGCATACCTTGCCAACATGCAGTTTGTGCCTTATATCATATTGGGCAAGAACCAGAAGATTATGTGGAACATTGGTACAAAAAAGATACATTTCTAAGTGCATATTAGTACTTTTTACAACCCATTTCCAATATGGTAATGTGGCCTGACACCAATAACCCACCAGTTGAGCCTCCTGAAGTGAAGCCAATGCCTGGAAGACCAGGTAGATGTAGAAGAAAAGATAAAGATGAACCAAGAAAAAAGAAGTGGGGAAAAACATCAAAGAATGGAGTGAAGATGTCATGTTCCAAATGCCATCAAGTTGGGCATAACAAAAGAACCTGTATATCAGTGGTAAGTACTTTTGTCTTTCTTTTAAATTGTAATCAGTTTTATACTTCTAATTGTGTGTCTTTACAGTCTTCTGAACAACCCACACAACAGCCTGCAAGGCCCTTTCAACAACCACCAGTGAGGCAGCCTTCACCACCACCATTGAGGCAGCCTAGCACTGGAAATGCCTCTTCTTTATGTGCAGATACTTCAAAGGTTAAAGGAAGGAAAAAGAAGCAGTCAACTGCAAGGGCATCATCTTCTTCAGTTGCATGGACATCATCTTCTTCAGTTGGAATGCCACCACCTTCTTCAGTTGGAAGGCCACCAACTTCTTTAGTTGGAATGCAACCAGCTGCTTCAGTTGGAAGGAAAAGAACAAGAGATGTGGGATTTGGTGTTTACACAGACATACAATCTGGAAGACAAGTGATTAACGTATGTATATTGCCTTCTTTAATTGATTTCCTTACATTTTTATTTAGGTATACTAAATAATGCCCTATGAATTATGCAGCCAGGAAGATCAAGTGAAAGAGTTATCTCAAGTGGAACAGGGGTGGCATTTAAAGATGCATCACAAACAAATGTTGATCTTGGATTCAAGCCACCTAGTTTAAAATGGAAAGGAAAAGATGCAATGACTGGAAATCAACTTCAACAATTGTCAAAGAAAAAGGTGCAAAGCAAATCCAAGGGAAAGTGGGTTCCATAAGAGCTCAAAGTCTTACTGATGTGTATAAATGTTGATCTGGGAGGTCTTTGTTTTTGTTTATTTTGGTAACTGTTTGTAAAGGCATACTCCAATTACTGATCATTTTGATGTATTTTGGGTTATTTTGATGTATGTTTGCATAGACAAATATTTGGAGTTTGTTAAGTTGTGTTTAATGAATATTAAGTTGTGTTTTGTGAAGCCTTTTGGTGTTTGTTATGATTGATATTAAGGCTGCCTTGATGTTAGGTGTTTACGTAGTATGAAAGTGTGTGAATAATGCTATTCGATTGTAGAAGTGATGAATATTGAAGCCAATGTTGGAGACAAACTGTCAACTCTAAAACTCTAAAATAGTGCATTTCAATCCATTACTTTGATTGCTTAAAATACATATTGCCCCTAACCCATAAAGAAAGCTATACATAACAATTCTGGCATAATTTTTTCAACCAGTATACATAACAGCCTAACATTTACTACATAAAGAACTCTCTATAAATCCAAGATAGTATCACAATGATCAGCAAAAGTCGATATTTTCTCCTAATCTTTTCCTTTTCTTCATCATGTTTTTTTATCCTCTTTTGTAATCCCGAAATAGCAATTCTAGCGTGTTCAGTATAATCAAGTTCACACCACCTAAAAAACTTGCAACCAACCTGTTTAAGAAGAACAAATTCACTATCAAAATTGAATCTTCAGAACTAAAATTTAAACCAAAAAATATGTTTTAAACGGAACCATACCCGACCATCTTCACATCCAAGAAACCAACGACCTGGATTGTTTGCAGACCAAGAAATCTTCATTATAGCTCTTTTTCCACAATGACAAAAAAAATTAGAAGCCATTTACACAAAATATGAGCACAAATCGTTCTAAAGAGGAAAAAAAAATTTGATTTGAAAGAGGAGGAAAGAGAAATTAGATTTTAGGTAAATTTTAATTTGGAAATATAAAGATATATATAAAGGGAATTCATTAAGGGTATATTTGTCATTTCTGCTTTTTTTTTACCGTTGTGGGCCTTTAAAATAGTCATAACTCGCGCAGAAAACGTGCATAACACGCGTTTTGCCATGTAGGATTCGCGTGTGTATTTATAAAAAAATAGGATAGTTAAAGTGCCTATTTGTGCACTGTGAAAGTTTGAGGTCATACTTAAAATTTGAAGCCAAGTTTAAGGGCAAATCTATGTATTATGCCAAAGAATAACATGAGAGACACCAAAGTCCAAACGTCATCCAATAATTATCGTAATATCAGAATACAACACCTCTAAAACCCTTGCAGCACTCCATTTCCCAAGACAATGGCATCCAAACTTTTGTTCATCAGGTAAAGCTAATACTCATTATTGTGCAGAAAAGAAGAAGAAAAAAAGTAGTTGGTCTTTTCACACTGCTTCTAAAGAAACTTTACAATTAAATTCGTGCTTGAAATTGTGTATAGCTACTACATCTTATAAGAAGAGTATTATGGTTTGCTTTGAATAATTACCATTCAAATGACCCTCTTTGGATGACGAGCTGCAGCTGCAAAAAACACATCAAAGTTACATACAAGAATCACAACACAGGTCCTAAAATGAAGTCATCTAGTCTTCTCAAGTACCCAACTGTTCACAGCTCACAACATACCCAAAAATAGATGGAATACACAAGGCTCTAGAACGAAGCATGCATCTAAATATGTTATATTATTAAAACAAACGGAAAATATAATTGGCAAGACAGGATTTTGGCACCAAATGGAACGAGCAACAAATTTGAGGTAATTTTGTAATTTCTATGAAAAATTGAGTGTTTGGGTAAGTTCATTAATTTTTTATACTCAAATTACTCTCAAAAGTAAAATTACTTACAATATTTTTAAAACCAAATCACTTTTCAAAAGTCCATTATGTAATAATTATTTTTTCATTTCACATTGCCCAAGAAATTTATATTTAATGTCATAATCTATGAACTTTAGAGGTTTTTTTTTGTAAGGTTCACTTATATTTCTACTATGATTGAATATTTTTTATTATTATAAAGAAAAAAGGGCGAACTTACCTTTGAACTTTAATAAATAGTACGTATTTGCCCTCTGATATACTTTGTGTCCACATAAGTCTGTGCTGTCCAATTATATATACACATATACCCCTCTTACTAACGGATTCATAATTTTTTACATGTGTCTTAGTCCTATTAAACAACCTGTTTAACCCCTTTTTTAATCCATAACCCAATTGTCTACCGCATAACCCAATACCACCCAATTTCCTCTATATACGACAGAATACATTCCTCTGTCAAAACGAAATAGAGAAAATTCCGATGAAAAAAAAACTAACAAAACAAAGAAAATCAAGACGAGAAAACGGAATACCATAGCATCAAGCTAAATAGAACACCTTTTACAGCTAAATTTTCACTAGCCCGAGTACAACAACGCAAACACACACAAAATTAAAAACCTAGCTAAGAATTGAAAGTAACATAACATCAAGCCAAAACCAACACCTTTAACAACTAAATTTTCACTACTCTAACCACAACAAAGCAAAAACACACAAAGTTGAAAGAAACACAAATAAGATAATCACCTAAAATATACTGGATCGAATAAAAATTGAACATTAAAAACTCATATAAATAGTATACCAGCACAAAATCATTCTCACAATTAGGATTCTTTGGAGCTAAGCATCATCATGAACAATATCACCGCTGCAATTATAGCAGGAATGTTCAGAAGAACTTCACAAATGAAAATTACAAAAGTAATTCTCAGAAAATCCATGGGGTTCTCTTAATTTCAATTTTTTTTAAAAAAATTCTTTTTCTTTATGGGTACACCAAACAACTCTTGAAAATATGAACAATCAATGAAGAAAATTAACGAATTTCATACATAGATAGAAAGAGACAAAAGTGATAAAAAAAATTTAATTTGTATGCTCCAAAATTAAAGAAAATGTTGTTTATAGGTGTTTTAATCAGGATTTCTTTTAGAGAAATTGGGTGGGTATAGGGTTATGGGGCGGATAGTTGGTTATGGGTTAAAAAATTGGTTAAATAGGTAGTTTAATAGGATAAAGACACGTGTAAAAAATTATGGGTCCGTTAGTGAGAGGGATATATGTGTACCTATAATTAGACGCCAGGGACTTACGTGGACACAAAGTACAACAGAGGGCATGTACCTACTATTTATTAAAGTTCGGGGTATAGCCCCGTCCCTTCTCCCTTATTATAATTTCAATCATTACGAAGAAAATAAACCTAAACTATATAGTAACATATGAGTCATGCTCCCTCACAAATACAAGTCAATTGAATGTGATTATATATGCGTGATCAAGTTATAAATGGATAATAACAATTAGTTACGGTACATGTCACCCTACGTCTATTTATCTTCACACTTTAGGATTCATTAGACCATATTTATTGATAATATCTCATTTTATAATATTACATAGTGATTTTCATTAAACAACTGATATGAAATAGACTAAATGCATTTTCCTTCGCCAATATGAACGAATGCTATTGCAGCATGAATAAGTTAGGGTTAATCGATTGTCTATAGGACACAATTCGAATCTAGGATAGGCCACAATTTCCAGAATAATGTTTTACAAATTTTCTATTTAAAGATGAAGTTATTGGTTCAAAGGTTAAAGAAGGCACCTGTTACTTGTTAAAAAATTAAACCGAATTATGCCTTTGAAGTTAATGATACTCTTTCATCAAAGACAAAATGTATGTATTCGTTATACATTTATTAATGTGTTCCAAAAGTCATTTTTTTATTCTTCCCATAAATCAAATAAGATATTGTAACTTAATGATTTTCATTAATTCAAAATGGATGTACATTGAATGTGGATTGTGGAATTGTAATGATAGCACATCCTAAAAATAATTAGTAGGGTTTAAAAATATATTTATATGTTGAGTTGTATATTAATAAACTTCACAAATAATATTTGTCACTAAATTAGCTTAGAAGATAATTCATTTACTAAAAAATACGATGTAATGAAACTATAAGAGAGTAGCTTTTTGAAACGAATACCTAGACAACTACTTCATTAAATGAACTGATCTAATTTATGGAACAACTTTCAATGCACTCTCAATATCATTCATTTATAGCGAAATGAATTTTCGTTTTCGTATAACAAAATGAAAAGTCACAACTTCTGCAACTCTTCATTACACTATTACTGCTTTGAAATGGTTTCAAATATGAAACTATTCTTTACCTATTACTATCATTTAAGAAGAAAAATATCAAAAAATTTACATAATTTTTTACTTTGAATAGAAACTTCTTTGAACCCAAAAATCTATTTTCAATTAAAAAAGATGAGAGACCAAAAAATTTACCTAATTATTTTTATTTAATTGATAGGAATTTGGTTGAAGAGATTGTAAAAAGGGTGGCTTCATCCTCTTTCACTGATTCAATAAATCTTTGACTGAGGTATTTACCAGAATTTTAGTTTAATTATTTTCTTATTCTTTACTAACTCATAGATTTTGAAGTTGCAAGCTTCTTAATGATATAAGAAGTGAACAATGGGTATATGGTAAGGTGTCGCTGGAAGGGATTGGACGTTTTCAATTCATAAATGATGTGAGGATTGCATCATTAAACGTTTCATTAACAAATGCATAGACTGTAAAAGTATAGACGCCATGTACCGGAAAGTCTTGATAACAATTTTTTTTAATTTTTATATGTATTGTACAGGTTAATTTGTTCTTAATAATAGATGTTTGTTTAATATTTTGTTTTCCTGAATAATTTAAAAAAAAAAATATAAATACAAATGTTGTCCTAGAATTAATTTAGAAAGCTTCAAATGGAGATGAAAAATGTTATTTTGGCATAATATTGATATAATTAGGTGGTTATAAATAAAAAGGGGTAAAAATAATTGGTGAAATGAAGGTTATCAAAGAACAAAGAGAGATAACAAGACAGTATTGTTGTAGATTTCAAAAAATCAAGAAATATTACTTTGTGTTAAATCCTATATTTTATAATAAACCTTCGGGATATTGCCTTATTAAGCATGTTGCTTTTGTTCGTAAGCGTGTTTGGGATAGTGCAGAGGATGAGGAAGATGAGCATCGCAACGGATGTAGCAATGATGAAGAATTTAGGCACTTTGCTTATTACGAGTTATTATCTTGATACTAGTATATGTTGTATTATGTTTATGGGTTTTTTTCATAATGTGTTATTTTACTTTTTATTTTACAAAAAAATCATTTTGGTAGCTATTCAATTTTTGCCTTCATAACTCTTTGCATAGCATATACTCAAGTGTTATCTATTTAATGTGCTATGATGTTCACTTTTATAATACATTATTTAAATAGTTGTAATTGTTTGTGAAGATCATTGATGCATAAGAGAGAGTTAAACATACATAATATAGTTAAGATAAAAAATCATTTAAGAAATTGACTAGTAAGTACATGTAATAGTCTAGTGGAACAACTTGGGAGAGGAAGGGGTGTGAACAAAAAATACACAATTAAACATAGAAAGTAAGACTAAGAGTTCTCGAAGCCGTTGTCTACACTGCCTTGTTATTTGTCTTTTTTCTTGTGTTACTTTTATCTCGCAAATCGTTTGTAGTCCAAATCTTTTGGATTCACCGCTTAAGAATATAGAGATTAAGGCAAACACATATCTTGCAGGTTTTGTGGCCTCCTAATGCTTTCTCCAACATTTGAAGTGCTTCATCTATATTTTTGTTTTCCAAATAGTTTCTCTAAAAGTGAAAGCACATAACGATGAATTTGAACGGATTAAAACTTTGATAAAATTGTGTAACCAGAGAAATATATTTTTTAAAAAATAAATATTTTAAAAAACCACGCCAGTTTTGTACAACCATCTAGTATTTCCACATTCTATGCACCGGTTAATGAACGTCTCAAAATTTTTGTGATTTTCATAGTTTGAGAGTATAAATGGATTAATTGGAACGTCTAACAACAACAAATTCGTATAAGGCCATCTTTGACGTCCTATGCCATTAAAATTTTTGCAACTGAAAAATCAACGGTTTAGTAAATAAGAAGTAAACAATTTGTTGGAAAAGAAAAATTACGATTACCTTAGTCTGAAATTAATCAAATCCGTGAACGATTTAGAGGTCACCCTTTCTACAATGTTGTCAAGTAATCCACTGTCTAGTGATTCTAAGGAAGAGAAAATCGTCTTCAAATTTTTCATTGAATGATGCTTTTGATAAAGACGTTAGAATGCAAAGGGTTGTAGATTTCTAGGGTTTTGCGGCTTCTTAAAACGTTGGATGCAAAGATTATAACAAAAAGACGCGTCTAAATACTATTTATTTTAGCAAAATTTTAATTAAATTTTTGAGTCTGAATTTTATCGTGAAAATAAGTTTTGACAAAGAGAGTTTATTTTGAAAATGAACAATTTATGAGCGACTCTTTATATTTTTAACATTGAAAAAATGGAATTCATATTTTGGGAGTCTTACCATAAAAATATATAATGTAATCAATAGAATTTCAATACAATATTTTTTTTGAAATTGTTCCATATTAAGAGTAAATATATTTTCTTTGATAATTATTAACGAATGTTATTGCAGCACAAAATAGTTAAAACTTAAATGATTACCATATAGGTCACGTGTTCGAGTCTAGGTCAGGTCTGTAGTTTTTATAATTTTTTCAATAACATCTCGCGTCAAATAAATTTGAATTGTCTTGTTTTGCTTAACAACATAAAATTTCTCATCAGAATATCTTAACAAACAACCCACTTAAACACAGAAAGTAATTAGTTCATAAATTGAATAAAAACCATATGCATATAATTAAAAGGTTAAATTACAATTACTAAATTGATCTTAAAAATATTTAGAAGTATCAATTTATGCACATAATTTAGATCCAATAAGAAGTTACAAAGAAGAAAGATAAAACAATCCAGACTTAGGCAAAACATCAAATACAGAATCAACCTCAATATTAGAAGCACATTAATAATATTTTTGAAATTCAAGTTATTCGTCACTGTCGACAGGTCATCCACTTACCCAAACATGACTTTCATGTTCACCAGAGCAACAACAATCTGGTAGTTGCATCAAAAAAATGAGATTACTAATCGAAACATTATCAATAATATTGATTAAACTGTCCCTCCATTCTTTTAATTTGCTTCTCTTGGGGAGAGATTTTTTCATTTGACCAATGAAGTTGATCGCGTCATATCTGTCGCTGGCTGTAGCGAAAATGGAAATAATAACAAGCATAGATGTTGCGCCATTGTTTTTTTTAAGTCCCAAAGCCTCTGCAATGCAAGTGATGGACAATTATATTTTTAGAAATCCATCTATCAAAAGGAGCACACAAACATTATTTTAAGAATCTTTAAGTTCGTGAGAAAAAATTCAAATGGAAAAACTCGGTGAAAATAGCAAGCTGAAAAAGATATAAAAACTGAGTATCATTCCAAATTTGTGTAGGGCTTCTTTATTTACAACATCCATGGACCTGGTCATAAACAAAACTCTTTGTTCTATTTGGTCTCTTGCCCTAAAAGACCAAGAGAACATAGTAAAGTCCTAGAATGTCATCTTCTTGAGAACGCTCTCTTCATTACCCAAATTGTTAAATAGAGTTGAAATGAAAAAATGAAATCAAAACTTAACAAATATCTATATAAAATTTGTTAATAAATACCTCAATCGGAGATTTATATTAGGTCTTTAAATGACCTAGAAGCAACTCTTATCAACAATGTCTATGAGTATGCCTTTCTTGATTGTTTCTACAGAAGCACAAAACCTCTTCATAATTTAGTGTTACTAAATTTCTGGAGTTGTGCAATGGAAGGTTTTCTTGGAGATTTCTTGAATAGAATAGATAAAATAGATGTGAGTTGTAATTCTTAGTTTTGTAGAAGGTTATTCATTGAAAAAATTTCAAGATAATGTGACACGTGGTGGGTGAGCTGTGTTACAACATTTGGGAAATGCTTTTTATTGTAAATTTTTTATTATAATGTAAACATGAAGTTATTTTGATTCAGATAAAAAAAGAAGGAACACATTTATTCAACACATTAATGATTTATTTGTTTTTATAACTTTAGGATTTTTGTTACATTAATATGTTATCAATACTCATTCTTAAATGAAGTCAATGATGTTCATTTATAGAGGCTTGTATCGGTGTTTATTATTGTTTGAATTACTTGACTATTATTGTCGTGTAAAAGAGTCAAACTTGAATTGACATAATTTTATGATGCATTAATAAATGTAGGGAGATATCTTAAATGTTTCTGATCCAAAATGTTCCAACGAATCCAATCATGTTCATTAATTTTTTGAATTTATTATGCATTTCATTTTGTGATCCCTGTATATTTAATACGGAGCTGTAATTAATAATGTGATCTATTATGCATTAAAATAGTTAAGAAATGAAAACAAAGGGTAGAGATGAACAAAACAAATGGGTGATTTGAACGAATGAAAATATATTTGGCAGAGGACTTATACAAGCTGTCAATATGTCTCATTCATTAAATGCACGGAACAAATTTCAATTAGTTTCCTAAGCTACTTATTTCTCATCATTGCACGTACAAATACACTCAGTATTACAAAACACTCTAGATTAATTCATGCAAGAATCCAAGAGCAAAAAAATTGTAACTTGTTTGAGTTGTCATAATTTTATGATGCATTACACCATGTTTCTTGTAATGATGTCAAATAATTGGTATTTGATTAAAAGAAAGATAGTAATATGATCAAAGGAGAAGATAAAATACCATGTCAAATTACAGAAAATATATTTATATTATCATCATACTACAAAATATATTTACACTAGATACATACATATATTACGTAAAGGGCTAATAATTACGAAAGTGTTAAATTTCTTAATCACTGAGACAACTATAACAATTATCATATGCTGAATTATCCAAGTCAGTATTATGAATAATAGGAACATGCTTAATAGTGCAAAAATAGGGGGAGGGTTATTATCAAATAAAAGATATAACACAAAAAATATAATATAAGATTTGTTGAAATCTACGTCGATACTGCCTTGTTATTTTCCTTTGTTTTTGTGTAGTCTCGATTTCGCCAATTGTCTTCACCCCTTGTTGTCTATATTTACCGTCTAAATATAGCAAGATTAAAACAAATGCATATGTTGATCCATCGTGACCTCCTTCTGAAGCTTTGTGAATTAATTCTAGAATTAACATCTGAATTCATGTTTCTACAAAAAACTAAACTGAAAAAATAAAACCAAATAAACAGATATTTACTAAACATAACGAATTAACAACTCGAATATGTACTAAAGATAATTAAAAGAAGAGCTATTACCATGTCATTGCGATACATGACTTCTTTACTTCCACATTCTACACATTTATCCATGAAACTGTTGAATGATATGTTCATCATATCATTTAAGTGTATGAATGGACTAATTTTAACATCTTGCAACGACACCTTGCCATATATCTGTTGTTTACTTCCTATCTCATTAAGGAGTTTGTAACTACAAAATGCATGTGTAAGTAAACAATAAAGTAATAAATCTTTAATTAAAAATATTTTTTTGTATACCTCAATCGAAGACTTATTAGATCTTTTAATGACGATGAAACCACCCTCTCTACAATTTCTTCAACCAAACCCCTACCAATGGAATCAAATGCTAAATCAATCATCTTCATTTATTTGATTTAATGTATAATATCATATTCAAACTAGTAACAATTAAAATTGATTAATTTAAACAAGGTAGATTTTGGGGTCTAAACGAGTAGTAAAATTTAAAGAAGAATGATGTGAGTATTATGTGTGTTATACTAGAATACTGACACGTGTCAATTTTTTGATTTAAACATCTGTATTTTTTTGTTGTTGTTCTTTCATTTTTTTAACAATCATAAGTCAAATAGATAAAATAATTTTTTTTGAATAAAATAAACGAATGCTATTACAGCGTGAGAGGATTCTTTATTAACAGATATATAAATAAACAATATAATATCATTTAATTATGTTGTTCCAACTATATTATTTCAAATATTTATCTTTCATTATATATTTTTCTTATTATTTGTCATTATAAATTTAAAAAAATCAAGTAATGGAAAGAGAGGCACATACTTAGAACATACTAGAGAATTACACAAATCACTTAATTAAATGGTTGTATTTATGTAGCAACTTCCAAAGCATTTTCAATATTTCAACTAATTATTTCAGAGTGTCGCGTGTTAGCTTAGCTAAATGCATGCAATTGTTTGTCAACATGTTGAGTAGCTAAACATTCTTAGTAGTAGTAGTACACTGTAGCAACAATTGATTATTTCTTCCCACATTTTAGGCATTAATAGTATATCACTACTGCAATATGAACAACATTCGTTTGACATCATTACAAGTTCAAATTATGCCTATGCAAACAGGTTACAAATAGATGGATTTAAAAATAAGTCTTTTTTATTTATTTTTCAGTTTGTTGAACTCTATTTTTTTTGTTCCCATTTTTAAGAGATATGTTTCATTCATAACTGTTTAAAATAGTTTATGTTTTTAGGATCCAATAATTAAATGCAATACTCGTCACGTAAATAAATAACTCACAAATAAGCCACAATTAGTGAACAATAATCAGTTCATAGGAATATTTGTAATTAACTAAATTCACATAATTAAATATTCAATATATAGCACACGTATACGCAACAATTAATAATAATCATTGAATTCATTAAATTTTTTTGGACTGGTCACTTATTAATGTAAATTTTCTACATTTATTAATCTATATAATATATAATCATGAATTAATTATTTAGTTTATTTTTTAGGCATCTTATAAAAACATCTTTCTTGTTTATTTCTTCCAATCTAATATCATCATGTTATTGAAAAAATTTAGTAAATGTATCTCACAATTGGAGTGACACAACTCACCATACACGTGTCAATAAATCTGAAATCTTTCATGACAGGCCTTAATGAAGATCTAATATTACAAGTCACACAATTCTATTAAAAATCACTCTATGGAACACTTATCCTAAACAATTTCAAAAATTTCCTAAATCTAAAATTGTGAAGAAGATTTGTGCTTCCTTAGAAAAATGGAACATGGCATACTGATAGATATAGTTGAAAGAGTGACATCTACGTCATTCAAAGACATAATAAATCTCCGATTGAGGTATTTATTAACAAATTTTATATCAATATTATTAATTTTTGATTTCACCAATATTTTTTCTAAATAGTAGTGTTTTCAGTTCAACTCTATTCAACAATTTGGATAGTGAAAAATGCGTTCTCTAGAAGGTGACAATTTTGGATTTCCTCTATGTTCTCTTGGTCTGTTAGGACAAGGGAACAAGAAGAACAAAAGGGTTTGTTTATGACTAGGTGGATGAATGATGAAAATAAAAGAAGCCCCGTAAAAAATTAGAACGGTACTCATTTTTATATCTTTTTTCAGCTTGCTATTTTCACCGTATTTTTTCGTCTAATTACTTACTCACAAACTTAAAGATCCTTAAAATAATTTTTTCTCTGCTCCTTTTGACAGATGGATTTTTTTTATAATAATGCCCAACTCTTACATTGCAAAGGTTTTGAGACTCCAAAAAAAAAAAGAAAGGACACAGTGGCACAACATATGTGCTTGCCATTATTACCATTTTCGCTGGAGCCAGCAACGGATGTCACACAGTCGAATTCATTGCCAAATGAAAGAAAATCTCCCTCAGAGAAGACAAGTAAAATAATGGAGGGACAATTTAATCAACATTATTGGCAATGTTTGCCTTTGTAATCCCATTTTTTTGACGTAACTACCATATCATTGTTGCTCTGTTGAACATGCAAGTCTTGTTGGGTTAGCGTATGGCCTGTCGATAGTGACGAAGAACTAGAAAATCAAAATTTTTATGAATGTGCTTCTGATTCTGAGTTTGATCATATATTTGTTGTTTTGCCTAAGGTTGGATTGTAATTTACCATCTTTTATGCAATTCTTTGTTGGGGCTATATCTGCATAAATTGGTACTTCTAAGTATTTTTATGATTGATTTATATGATTTTAATTTATCATTTAAGTATATGTATATGTTTTTTATTCTATTTATGAACTAATTATATTTGACTTTTAACTAACTTTGTTATATGTTTCTGTGTTAAAGTGGATTGTTTGTTAAAATTCTATGATGGTACATTTCAAATTCCCAGAAAGACCGAGTATAATTTTTCAAGATAAATTTGAAGCGAGTGATTTTTTTAAAAAGCAATTAAAACATTTTAATATGTAACCTAGACTCAAACTCGCAACCTACAGTCTAATCGTTAAACTCTAATCATTCCCGCTGCAATAACACTTGTTCATGTTTACAAAAGGAAATGTATATACCTTATTGTCAAGTTCTTCTATGTACTTTTAAGTTTACCTTGACGTTCCAAAAGTGATTGAAAGTTATTTTAGCAAAAACTACTAAAAATAAGTTACATTAAGTTAATTATATTGTTTATCCATTAACAATGAAAATATAAACATTTACAATGTTATTTACCAAAAAAAAAAATTAAAACTTATATAAATACGAAAAGATTCAAAGAATCTAATTTCTTAAAAAATAACTTAAAAGTACGACCTATAACCTAGACTAGAACTCGCAACCTACAAACCAATCGTTGAACTCTAACCATTCGTGCTGCAATATCATTCGTTCATTTTCACTAAAGGAAATGTATATAGCTTACTGCCAAGTTCTTCTATGTACTTTTAAGTTTACCTTAACGCTCTAAAAGTGATTAAAAACTATTTAGCAAAAAATCATTTAAAATAATGTACATGAAAATGAATTATAATGTTTCTCCATTAACAATCCAAATGTAAACCTTTACAATGTTATTCACCAAAAAAAGAAAATCAAAATAACACAAATTAATGTGAGAGGTGATAAACTCATATACAATCATGTTTGGGTTGGAAAAGTACATGCAAACATCTCCAAGGATCATCCAAGGGTCCTTGAGGAAGAACCTTTCATGGTGCCCAAAACTGTCCAAGACAGCCCAACCAACGGTTGGCAATCGACGCCCCGTTGGTGGCATCTCGTAGATTGTAACTTAGGCGTGGGGGAGAGAAATCCTAAGAAAGGCCTCATTCCCAGACAACGGACCAACAGGACGATACGTTGGTTAAGGTACCAACCGTCGATGGGCAACCGTCGATGGGTCTGTCTCTTGTGTGCAGTTCACTGCCAAGTGAAGGGTGAACTTGTAATTTCATCCCACTTCCAAATAAGAGGTTTGGAGATTCCTAAGCGGTATTTTGGATATTTTAAACATGTATATAAGTATTTAACACTTAGAAGAATTCATTCTTTCAAATAAAAACCCCAAATCCCTTAGAAATTCCCTAGAACTCCATTGGAGCCAAAACTCAAGGAAGGGCTTATATTGAAGAACTTAGTGGAGATTCTTCATCAAATTATAAAATAAGCTTCATCAAGGTATGATTTTTGATCCTTGAAACTCTCTTCATCAAGGATCCCAACTTTCAAATATGTTTTCTAAAGATTTCAAAGTTGAATTATCCAATTTTATGATCTATTCCATGGGTTCTTGCATTAATGGTTTATAAACATTGAATAATGATTGAATTGTTATTGTATTGATGATTTAAAACTAAAATAACCTATTAACCCATGAATTGGATGAACCCTAGTTTTTGACTAAGTTATGGGTTACTTGATATTGATCTAATGTTGATGAATTCTAATATAGTTTCATATAGGCTATTGATTGATGTAATAATTATTGTAAATTTATATATATGTTTTATTATATTGTTGAATATGTATTAATTTGACCTAGTTTCTTGAATATTGTTATAATTATGTTGAATCGTTGGTTATGGCCATGGGTAAGGGCCTTATGATTTCGAATTGGGTGATTTGGCATTGGTTTGAGGTATTGAGAAGGGAGTGGTGGTAAGCTTCCCTATTCCCTTTATTTTATGATTATTTTACTTCAATTAAGTTGTGATTGGTATGGTCCACTTATGGTGGCAGTGTCATGTGCTTAAATTGCAATTGATGTGGCCTTGTCGGCGTTATTTAAAGTAATGTAATGATCATGGCCTTTTTGGCAAACTACTTGAAGTAATGTAGTTATTTTTGTATTTGATTATGTGAAGTATGACAATATTTGTCTAAATTTTAAGTATTTGAAAGTGTATGTGCTATATTGATGTTATGTAGGTAATCATGTTAGACTATGAATGTCGCTTTGTGTGTATAGTCTTAGGTTTGGTGTATGTTTTCCTACTTGACTATATGAGTATATGATGATCATATTTATGTTGCTATGATAGTATATAGAATGACAGTATTATGAGTTAAAGTGAAGTATGTGGTGTCTTGTCTTGGTTGACTTGTGTCCCTTGTTTGATGTATGTATGAATGTGAATATGTGATATATTGACTTAGGATGCTTAAGTATCTTAGTAATGAATGTATTAATGATATGTGACCTTAAATGACGTTAAGAGGGTCTTTTGTTTGAAACCATGAACCTACTGATAAAGTTATGAATGTTGAAGTCGAAAGCCATAATGGTATCCTTCAAAGTAAAGGAATGATAGACTTAAGGTTAATTGAATGGAACAACATCATATTAATCATTAGGGAAGTCATGATGAGCTTCTTGTCGCCATTGTGAGGTATCCCTAGTGGACTTTTCTTTGGTAGGGTAAATGTGATTGGGTTATGAACTTGATATGGAACCCCTTTATATGAACCTTAAGTGTAAATTACTCTATGAGAATGAAGGCTAGCACCGAGTGAGTATGGTAAGGGAAGTAGTTCTAGTTAAAGAATGAGACTAGATTACAAAGAATTCCCTTCATATTCCTTTACCATGTGCCTACATGGTATGTGTCTAAGTTCTACCATTGGAAAGTAGAAGACCCTCATTGAGTAGGTTAGAACTTGGGATTCCATGTCTTGCTATCATGGTCTACGTCAGTTATTACCTATTCACATCATTTGTAATACCTATTAGCAATAGAGAAGTTCTATGAAGTTTAGGTGGTGGTATATATAGACATTGCACAGTAGGCTTTGAAGGTGTTAATTGGAGTTCCTAGGTCTTGTCGAAGACCATTACTTGAATGTCCTTTGTGTGTTGGATGTCTCCTAAATGAACTAATGAATGTAATGACTTCAGTTAAGAAAGTATATTTGATTGAATTAGTACTTATCTAGAGTAGTTAATGGTTGTCTAGTTAAGATGTGAAGAGGGCATATGAATGGTCACTTTGTATCTTATCTAGATGAGTCTTAAGAATGACTCTAGTTAGGGAAATTGGTCGATCATGTGGACATGATCTAAACTTAGGAAATCTTAAGGATTATTTAGGTAGTGTTGAAAAGGTCAATCATGGACGTTATTTTCTTTATATACTTAAGTAAGTTTTTTGATAGCCTTTGGCAAGAGAATATCGTATTATTATTATATGTATTCTTTAGGGTCATTTAGGTATGCTTAGGGAGGTTGTATGGGCAGTCTCTCTTTGTGTTTCTTAAGCGAGTCTTAGGATAGCTTTTAGTGGGATGATTATATGATATAAAGTGTCTAAGGAAGAAATAGGCAACTTCACTGTAACAATGAATTCCTTCACTCTACAGTGTGTTGAGCTCATTGTTAAGTTGGCTTAAAGATGGATTAAATTGTCTAAATGTTATCTTATGTGTTTCTAAGTTGTTAAATGTTGTTGTTATGATTATAATATGATTTTTAAATGAAAAGATGCATATTCTTAATAAATGTCAGTTTTCACGATTTTCATGCATTATGCCATATTTAGTACAAGTGGTTGTACTACTCCGTGATTTTATCTATCTCTTTAGTTGTTGGTAAGTGAGGAGCATTTGGGAATAAAGACTTGGATAGTACCATCGTTCAAGTGAAGTCGAACAATGTACTCATTTGATTCGAGGGCATGTATGTCTTTTATGTTTCTTATTAAAATATTGTAATAGACCAAGTATTTTATATTAGTATTGTGTATGGGCCGTGTCCCAAAAGTATTCTCGTGTCTTAAGTTTGATGAGATTGAGACTTTGTATTTCCTATGACTTTATATGAAAGAGTTTTTAAAGACTATGAAATGTTTTGTGAAAAGTTTTAATTCCGCACTACTTTTCATTATATATATGCGATGAATGATATGTATGGGCTTGTACAAGATCTCCGAGAGGTCAAGTACGCCGGTTGCAATCCGAGATTGACCCTAACTTCTAGGGTGTGGTTTTGGGATGTGACAAGCTTGGTATCAGAATATAGGATATGAAAGTATTATTAGGAATCGAAATGTCTCACCAAGTCAGGTCTAGTAGAGTCTTGACCATCGGTGTAAGTCGCTACACATCTATGGGTGAGAGGCTATAAGACGATAGAGTTTTCCTTCTTTTCTACTCCTATGTCATGCTGTAGAGTAAAAGTTATGAGTACTCTTTTCTTACGGTTTTCCTTGTGATTCTAGGAAGATGAATACGAGGAGGACACCCTCTAGGAGAGTTGAGGAGAATGAGGTGCAAGAGGAGATTCCTCTCAATTTTAGGAAGTTGAGCAAGTTATTCAAGGTGCTCAAGATGATCAAGTCCCTTTTGTGGGTGGAGGTGATGATGTCCCGGAGTTGAGTAATAGGGATATTAGAGAGGCTTTGCTTGCTTTAGCCCGAGCCGTGACTACTCAAGTGAATTTGAGTTTGGTGCCTAGGGTGAATGTTTCAGAAGCACTATGACATCTAGGTTAAGAAATATTGTGAGGATGATACTCCTATCTTTCTTGGCTCTAAGGTGGGAGAGGATCCCCAAGAGTTCCTAGATGGAGTGTACAAGGTGTTGAGTGCTATGGGGGTTACATCTAGGGAGAAGGTGGAGTTGTCTTCATACCAATTGAGGGTTGTTTCTCAAATATGGTACACTCAATGGAAGGACAATAGGCCGGAGGAGTCGGGTCCTATTGAGTGGGAAGAATTTAAGGAAACTTTTCTTTGTAAGTACTTTCCCCGTGAGAGGAGGGAAGTTAAGGTAGTGGAGTTTATCAATCTCAAGCAAGGGAATATGAGCCTTGAGGAATACTCTTTGAAATTGTCACATACGGTTTTACCCCCTTGACGTAACTAGCGTCGTCATCCTCTTTGAGGACTAAGACTAGCCTCTTAGCTTACATCATCACATTCATATGTCGAATTTAGCGGAAATTTTAAAACTTCGCATTACTTCTACGAGGAGGTTTACATAGACCTCTACATACACATAATATATATGTCGAGTATACAAAGACCCTTCGTATAGGAAGGTTACATAGCCTTCTACTTTTCTTGCACACACACACACACCATCTAAACGATTGTCTCATCTCATACCATCTAAACGATCATAGCAATTTGGGCATAGTCCTACATCAATGTAAAGAAGCCAAATATAGGCTTATACAAATCATACTCAAATGAAAATAGAGTAAACATAAGAGTCTTAGGAAACAAAGCAACTCCATAAGCTAGATATTGGCATCGCCCTCGGAAAGTGAGGACCTACCCATTTGGATGGTAGAGAATATCCAAGTCTTCTTCAAGTTGTCTCGAATGATCCTTCAATGACCGGAACCCAAAATATTGGGAAAAAAGGAAGAAATGGGGTTAGTACGCCACTTGTAGTAAGTATGAGACCATATGCATATATCCTTGTAAAATATTCTAAGAAAAGGACATTTCAATAAGTATGCATTTTGCATTTAAAACCTTAATGCATATTCAACAAGACTATACTAATGAATATTTCACATTTATTAAGTCATAGACATGTTCCTCACAATAGTACAATATCATGTCAAGTCAAATCAACCATTCATACCATATAAGTAGATACATACTGAAGTAACTCTACATTCAAGCCATATTAATGATAAGCATGAATAAGAGTACATTTTATTATAACAAAGCAAGACAATTACCCATGAACCTCCATCAAGTCAACACGTGCAAGGATCAAGCAAAGTACCATAGCCTTACTCAATCAAGTAACCCAATAAGAATCATGACTAACACCCTACATCACATAAGATGACATTTAGATATACATTTCATCTTACTTTAACGATATAAGCGAACACATATTCATAAGTGAACTAATCAACATATAGTATCAACAATGTGCAAGTTCATCATATATGTATCATATATCATTATAAGTATAAACATACATAAGAGCATCCTTCTAAGACTCCCCTCAAGGCTAACTAGTGCAGTGCTTACGTAGAGTCCCATACCCCTACCTAGCTAAGTTATACCCCTTAGGTTATCCTAGTTAGAGTTCAATCCTTTAATTAATTTTACCTTTTGGGAACATCTTTCCCTAACCGACTTAGACCACATGAGCTAGTGTGGAATTGGGTGTCATAAAACCCTACACAGAAGGAAGGCGGACTACTTGCCAAGGTATTATCAAAACATAAAATATAGCAACTACGTGGATCTACTAGCTAGTATTCCTATGGAGGCAACATAGTTCAAGAACTAGGAGATATAATTGGGACCCTCTTTATGATACATGCATTGTAGTCTCAAATCTCAAGAGTACTTTAGTGATCCTACCTTCCCTATGTGGGAAGGGACACTCCTCACTCTAGGTCACTCGGTGCTAGGCTAGAGTCCCTTTTTGAAATGTCTTTAAGCCTTTAATTATCAATGATAACTTACTTTAGGTCATAGGGTCTAACCGTTGTATAATCATCATCAATAGCTCAATAAGAATTGCATGAGTATAAATCCTTTCATTAGAATTCATATAAGTGAGGTTAACACATTAGCAAAAACAAATCATAATAAGTGACATTGATAGGCATCACCATCCCTATAACATATACACCTTAATCAACCTCACAACATAGTCAAGACATTTCAATTTAATATCATACCACTCTATCAATTCTAATACAAGGCATACTCCAATATCACATGATGACATAATCATAATTAACCACAATTTGAAGTAAAGGATAGAGATCACAAGACCTACCAAGTCTCCTACATAGTCCATCATCAAGGTATTACCACAAACCCTTAATTCAACCCAAATTTTAGGTATACAAAATCATAATTAAATAATCAACATCATAAAAAGTCTAGGAGAATCACTACATCACAATTCAATACTAAATCATAGGTTAAGATAAGATCCTTAGGTCAATTCACTTTCTAACCTAGATCATCTTCCCAAGAACTAGCATGAAAGACTATAATTCACTCAAATTTGTTCATGATAAATGTAAAAACATCAATTAATAGCAATTCAACCAATAACCAAATCGATTGAACCAATTCCAACCTAATTCACATCAATATCAAAGCTAGGGTTAAAGTTTAAGGATATCTACAAACTAAATCAAACATCAAGATATAACATAATTAAGTTAGATTGTATGTTAATCTATTCATATTATCCAATAGAAAACATAAACAAACCAATTCATAACCTAATTTTCGTGATTAAGAAGAACCCACATGAAAACCCAACTTTTGAAAATACTTTGAAGGAACCCTTTGAGGAAAGAGGTCTCAAAGGTGAATTAGATCCCATACCTCAAAGTTTGATGAATATTTGATGGTGAAAATTCGTTCCTTTACAGCCCCCAAATCCCTCCCCTAGCTAGTCTTCGATGGTGTCTTCCAAATTAGAGCGAGAAAGAAGAGAGAAGGAAGAGGATTTGTTTTGTGAGTTATATTTAGTCTAATGAGGGTTGAAGTCTTTATATGGGGGGTTAATTAACTTAATTAGGCTCCCTTAAACCCCTAATTAAACACCTAACCCCTTAAATAATTAAATGAAACTAACTTAAAATGTGCAGGAAAAGTGTAGGCCCATCGATGAGACCACGATCGACGGATGGTTGGTCCATCGACTACCAGGCCTCCCTACGTGCTGCACAACCAGAGTTTTGATCAGAGACTTGTGCAGGCAAGGGCTCCAGTATTTTGGCTAAGTGTTGTTCGATGGTTTTCATTGACACCCCGTTGATCCACACACAAGCCATCCTTTGCATCTTGTGGTTGCACACTGCCCAGGCAGTGTTGCCTCCTATGTGCTAGGGTCCTCCTCAAGGGCCCTTGGTTTGTCCTTGTGGAGTCGTACCCAGAAATTTAGACCACAAATCATATTAAACACCTATTAAATACCCTTCCGCCAATTTTCATAGATTTCTGACTTCTAAAAGCTCGTCAAACAGGCTTAGGCACGCTAGTACCTCCTAGAATTAGTTTCCGGACGTCATGGACGTTCTTGGACCTTTTGGTTCCTAAACTTACTAAATGACCTAAATACATTAAAATAGGCCTTAAAACAATGTTTAGACCTCATGGCGCCTACGTTAGGCTTTAATACTCGTCTTGGATTTTCAAAATGTTACATTATCCCCCCTTAGGAACATTGATCCCCGAATGACACTAAAAATCATTAGAAGGAAGGAATAGATTCAAGACTAGCATCCCAACCAACAACAATACATAATAATATCAATCATATTACTTACACAAAAAAATTCAAAACTTCAATTACCATAAATAATGACCAACATTACATTATAAGAAATATCCTTCTCACAACAACAACATTAACTCAACATGCTTTACATGAGCCGATTATGTCAAAGTTCAACTTATCAACATGCTACATATCATTTCATAAAGACTCATCATATCAAAATGCACAAGATAACACAAACAAGACATAGTGCCAAATTTCAAGTTCAAATGTTACACTTCACTGTAAATCACTGTAAAGTTACTCAAAATTGCACATTTTGAAGGACTTCACCAAAAAGTAAAGAAACTTCAATTTTAGTCATTATTTTCATTATTAGTAAGAGCTACTAACCTTACTTATGAAATAGATGAGCGTAATGGGACTTCATGTTGGCGTCGGCCTCCCATGTTGCACCCTCAGCTAGGTTATTCTTCCATAGCACCTTTAGGGAAACCACCTCTTTATTTCTTAACTTTTTGACTTGCCTATTAAGAATTTGACCAGAACTTCCTCAAGAGAGGTTATCCTTGACACCAAGACCCTCAATAGGAAGAATATACTCGAGATCACCAATAAACTTTGTAAGCATGGAAACATGGAAAATTGGATGAACCGAAGCCAATTCACTAGGAAGTTTCAATTCATAGGCTACTTTACCAACCCTTTTCAAGATTTCTTATGGATCCACATAACGAGGACTCAACTTCCCTTTCATGCCAAATCTAATCACCCCTTTCATTGGTGAAATTTTCAAATACACCTTATCACCTTCTTCAATCTCCAAATTACTTCTCCTATGATCGGCATAAGACTTTTCGCAACTATAGGCCATTTGAAATTGGTTCCTTATGATATGAACTTTGTCCGAAGTCTTATAAACCAAATTGGGACCAAGAAGGGAAATTTCTCCCACTTCAAACCATCCAATAGGAGACCTACATCGCCTATCATACAAGGCTTCATAGGGAGCCATGGAAATGGATGAATGAGAACTATTATTATAAGAAAAATCCACCAAAGGTAAATTTTTATCCCAATTCACCTTTAAATCAATAAAACAAGCCCTAATTATATCCTCAAGGGTTTGAGTAGTATACTCTGCTTGACCATCCATTTGGGGATGAAAAGAGGTACTCAACTTCACCTTAGTACCCAACCCTTTTTGGAATGACCTCCAAAACCTAGATGTGAATGGTGCACCCCAATTCGATATCATGAATAACGAAATACCATGGCAACATACGATCTCATCTATGAAGATCCTAGTATAATCTTCCACCGAATAAGTTGACTTGACGAGAATAAAGTGAGCGGACTTGGTCAACCTATCCAAAACCATCCATATAGAGTCATATCGATTTTGAGTTTGAGGTAGACCCACTACAAAATCCATATTGATGTCTTTCCACTTCCAAGTAGGAACTTGGATTTCTTGTAGTAATCCACCCGACTTTTGATGTTCGTCTTTTACTTGTTGGAAATTCGGACACTTAGCAACAAACTCCGCTATGTCCTTCTTCATACCTTTCAACCAATATACTTACCTAAGGTCATGGTACATTTTTGTCAAACCAGGATGAATAGAGTAGCGGGACCCATGGGCTTCCTCAAGGATCCGATCCCTCAACTCATCTACCTTGGGAACACACAATCTTCCTTGGCACCTTAAAATACCACCCCCCAGGGAGAATGCCTCGTTAAACTTGCCAAGGACCGATTCCTTGAACTCCATCAATGATTTATCAAGGTATTGTTTGGACTTCACCTCAACTACCAATGATGACTCAGAGTTATGATGGACCTTGAATCCGCCATTCGGAGAATCTTCCAACCTCACACCCAACTTAGCCAACCTATGAACATCCTTCACTAGGTCTTTCTTGGCTTCATCTATGTGAGATACACTACCCATAGTCATACCACTTAAGGCATCCGCAACCACATTAGCCTTGCTGGGGTGATAGAGGACACTCATGTCGTAATCTTTCAATAATCTAACCACCTTCTCTGTCGGAAATTCAACTCCTTTTGGGTAAACACATATTGGAGACTCTTATGATCGGTAGAGATATTAACATGGACACCATACAAGTAATGCCTCCAATTTTCTAGGAAAAAACCACGGTCGCCAACTCAAGGTCATGAGTTGGATAGTTTGTCTCATGTACCTTAAGTTGCCTAGAAGTATAGGCTATTACCTCCCAATATTGCATAAGCACACACCCCAAGGACACTCAGATGCGTCAAAATACACCACAAAACCCTTTGTAACCTCCGGTAAGGTCAACATGGAGCGGAAGTAGCCTATCTTTCAACATTTGAAAACTTCTCTAACATGCCTCCGACCACTCAAATTTCTTACACTTTTGGGTCAAAGTAGTCAAGGGAGATACAATGGACTCAAAACCCTCCACAAACCTACTATAGTAACCCGCTAAACCCAAGAAACTCCTAATATCGGTTGGAGTCAAAGGTCTAGGCCAATTTTTCACCGCCTCTATTTTCCTTGGATCAACCTCAACTCCCTCACTAGAGATGATATGACCAAGAAATGTCACTGACCTCAACCAGAATTCACATTTTCTATAGTGGTAAACAATTGATGTTCTTTAAGTACTTGCAACACTACCCTCGAATGGTTCATGTGCTCACCCTAATTTTTTGAATATACCAAGATGTCATCAATGAAGACAATGACAAATGAATCTAGGTAATTTCGAAACAACCTATTCATTAGGTCCATAAACGCCGCCATAGTGAGACCAAAAGACATTACTAAGAACTCATAATGACCATATCTAGTTCAGAATGACGTCTTTGGTATATCCTCACCTCTCACCCTAAGTTGGTGATACCCCGACTTCAAGTCAATCTTGGAAAAGTAGCTTGCCCCTTGGAGTTGATCAAAAAGTCGTCAATCCAAGGGAGAGAATACTTGTTCTTGATTTTGACTTTTTTGAGTTGGCAGTAATCAATACAAATTCTTAAAGACCCATCCTTCTTCTTCACAAACAAAACCAGAGCACCCCATGGAGAAATACTAGGTCTTATAAAGCCTTTGTCTAGTAAATTGAAAGAGTTGTGACTTCAACTCTTTCAATTCGACAGGAGTCATCCCATAAGGAGTAATTGAAATGGTATTTGTATCCGGTATCAAATCAATACAAAAATCAATTTCCCATTCGGGAGGAATATCGGGAATATCATTTGGATAGACCTCCGGCAATTCACTGTAAGACCCCAAAATGAGATGGGGTGTATAGATACTAACCTGTTTGTCTTAAGTTTATAAGGTCCTAAAATGTCTTATTATATGTTTTAGGGTCCGTGTGCAAAGTTTGAAGTGATTTGGAAGTTGAACGTCAAGGGACGACCAAAACGTTCGACGACTAGTAGCATATGTGCCTCATGTGTCTATGCATGCTTAAATTTGTATGAAATGAGTTTAACAAGTCTTTAAATGGTTTATAATTATTTAAATGATTGTATATGAATATTAGTGAAGTTTGGAGTTCAAGTGACCAAGAACGTCTAAGGCGTTCAAAAGATAGCCATTAAGATGTTCAACGTGTGTCATAATAGGGCTTGGACTGTTTGGACGTCTTATAGGTGTCTGTTTTTGATGAAATTTATGTTGAAGGTTTATAACTTGTTAAGTTTCTTAATCACGTTGGAAACGTACGGGTTCTAATTCTAAAGGTCCCCACAAGAGGCCCCAAAAGAAGGACCCAAAGTTGTCTAAGACACTGCCTGGGCAGTGTGCATTGACGGACCCAACGACGGATCGTTGGTCCACCAACGGCCCGTCGAGCAGATATCATCGAGGGATATATGAATTGGTCAGGTATTAATCCAATTTTTGTGAAGTGTCAGGCGACGGAGTCCAGGAATGACCCGTCATGGCCTCGGAGCCCCATCATTGCCATTGTCGACGGTGGCCTGCAACTGGCAGCTTGCGAGCTGTTAATTAAAATGGGTGAATGGGAAATTCACCCCACATCCTAAACTGATTTTTATGGGTTTATGTAAGTTATTTTGGGTTTATATAAGTCATCAAAAACGTGATCAAGCCATTCTAAAATCAACCCACATGTTTTAAGACTTTCCCTCCCAAAATACTCTCTCTAGAAACCACCATTGTTGGTGAAGCTCAAGAACAGATTCAAGCGTTTCCATGGGTGAATCATCAAGTCTTAGAGCTTTTAAACTAGACAAAGGTATGGTGATATTTATCTCTAGTTATCTTTTCATCTAGAGATCCATTCTCAATGATTTCAAAGAAGAAAAAATATGATCAAAGTCCTTATTCTTCAATCTTTCATGGGTTCTTTCTGAAAAGGTTTTGAACGATTGAATCATGATTAATTGAAGTTAATACAGTGGTTTTAATGTGAATTTTACTCCGATCGCATGATGAACCCATGCTCCTTCACCAAAATGATTTAGCCTTGCATGGGCTTGATCTTGAATTGCTATAGATTGAATTATGATTCTATTACATTGAAGTGATTTTATATTATGTTATTTACATGAATTTATGTTTAAGCATCCAAAAGGGATCAATGTATGAAAATTTGAGCATGTTTAGCCTAGTTTCCATAGTTCACTGTAACATTTCTTTCTAAATGAATTAATGTGGATTTTGAATCTACTTTTTTGGGTTAGTACCATGATTTGATTATGAATACGAATCTTGTATGATTGAAGCAAAGATTGCTTATGTGAATTGACCTGTCTTCTAGTTTATCGATGGATAATATTATGTATGATGATATCTTGAATTGTTGATAGATGAAGCATGATTTCCTTTTGATGAAGCGATTTATCTAGCTGCTGCCTGGTATGTACATTATTGTTAAAATATGATGGAATATCAAGGTCCTAGAGAATCAATAGGGTTGGTTAATTCCCTCTCTACACTATAGCAAATTGACAAGTCTAATGTCTATGTTGTAGCTTGATCTTGAAAAGCTTTAAGAATGATTTTTTATGATTAAATGTATGATTATCTACTGTATTAGATTTACATTATCTATGAAATATTAATTAAAATCAATGCAAGTGAAGTTAGCTAGGGATTTATGTTCTTCTACTTTCCTAGTATGTGATTTGTTGTATTATGTAATAGTATAAGCTTGTAGTGACTTGTACATGGTTTCTTATATGATTAAAGTAAATTTAGATACTTCCATATATATGAATTATTGGTAAACAATGTGTATTGATCAATGAGGATCAAAGGTTGAGGAGTTGGTATGAATGCTTATTTCCTCTATTCTTATACTTCTCTATTCTTTATAGAAATGTTGATGAAGACTTGTATTACATTGTGTGGTATGGTCCACTTATGGTGGCGGTGTTTACTTAATTTTAAATCTATATATATGTTGACCATGTACATGAAGGCAAATTGATGAATATATGAGAATGTGCTTATGATGATACTATGTGAAGCTTATGTCTACTTTCCTATTTTAGTTGTGATTTAGGTTGTATGACTATTGTTTAAGAATGTGTATATCCATGTTAGGGTGAAGTATAGGTTATTCCATTGATGAGTTAAAAATGGTTGATAATCCCTTACCTATGTACCCCTATGTGAATGCATGAATAGCACAAGTTAGGAGTCTTAAGTGTACTATGAAGTTGGCTTGTCTCCTATGCTATTGTGTGTTGTGTGGTTTATGCTTGAAGGTATATTATGGTATAAGAGGGCAGCTGCCTCGATATGTGTTTGATATCCATTATTTGATCATATTGTCCAATATACACACACACACTCACTCACATGCATACTAGAAGTAGTATAGGTCATGGTGTCTAAACGAAAGGTTGTCCTCATATTCACTAATGTGAAATACTATGCATGTAAAGTATATGTATGTGAAGTATGTTATGTATTCCTTAATAGGATGAATTGATAGGTGTACTAGTACGGGTAAGGGTATGGGACTTATCCTATGCATTGCACATGTGTACCTTGATAGGATAGTTCTAGTTTTGGTTTCTATATGTATGAATATGTATGTATGAACTTGTGTGACTTAATGTGTTATGTGAAAGGTTTGCTCACATATATGTATACACACACACACATGTATGAAGATCTAGTCAATACATGGGCCTTGAATGGTCTATTCGTGTGTACCCTAAACTAGATGATGCTTTAGATATGCTATGTTCATGTGAAGGGATTCTTTACACGATTTAGGTTGATGAACTTCCATCTATGACCTATGAGTTAAGCATATGAGGGGATGACTCTCCTAAAATTATGATTTATAAAGTAAAAATATAATAAAGGTTTTCAATGAAGGGAACTTAGCTTAGTACCGAGTGAACTTGAATATGAGTGTGTGTCCCTTCATAGAGTAGGAAGGTAGGTCACCATAAATCTCATGAGGTGGATAACCACGATACCTCAATGAGCATAAATAGGGTTTCCATAAGTGAATAGCTACAATGCCTAATCTTGGCATAAAGAGGGTTTTCACATGTACCTCCAAGTTCTATAACTATATTGCCACCGTAGGATACTATCTAGTGGATCCACTTATAAAGCTATGTCTCATTTGGTTCTACTTTGGCCGATAGACAACCCTTTATCGGTGTGATATTTTTATGACATTGGATTCCATGTTTAGCATCACATGGTCTATGTTGGTTAAGGTTATAGTTTCCCTAAAGTAAAATGGACAATGGAAGTTAATGACTAAGACCCTAAATAGAATGACTTAAGGGAGGTTACTTAGAATAGGTGGAACTAATGAACCCATCTAGACATTGCACAAGTTGCTCCTTAGGAAGTTCTAGGAAGGTGTTCTAATGCATGTCACTATGTATGTGTTCCCTATGCATAAAATTGTAGTATTTGTCTACTTGTTATGAATATGTGCATGATATGAATGTTTATGCAGGATGTTGATCTTGTTGACTATATGATGAAGGTCTTGACTTAACTATGTCCACATGGTATTATACTTCTATGATGGTATGTGTTCTCTTGTGTAGATGATATGTATGATTTTCCTTGTGGTCCTAAGGTGATAGATTGCACCAAGTATCCCTAAAGGATTACTTGGGAGACTAATGAATTAAAAGAAATAGTTCATTATAAAGAGGAATGAGCTCACTGTAAAGTGACCTCCAATTGGACTTAAATTCTATATGTGCTTTTCTATGATGTTTGGCCTTTGGTAGTGTTTCTATGAAGTATGAAAATGATTTAAATTCTATTGTTTAAAGGTTTCATAAGGATTTACTCAAAAAGGCATGAAATATGATTTTCAAGAAAAAGGTCCCTTTTAAATGCATGTTTTTGCATGGTTTCCATTCTTAGTGCATTCTTGTACTAATCCCATTCTTCTCTACTTTTTACCCAAAGTGTAGGTTATGGATGCTTAAAGGATGTCTTGAATGGTGAAGAGATGCATATAAAAGAATCCTTAAGTCCAAGGATGTCCTAATGTGTCCTTATTGTAAAGTCTATTAAATATTGTATAGTTTTGTATTATGTCTTAAGGGTCGTATCCCAAATGTATTCTAATGTTGTTGAGTCTAAGATGGCAAAGAGACTTAGCGTTTATATATGTATTATGACTTATATTTTATATGCATATGAAGTAAAGTTTCTAGCATATGAGGTGCTCTGAAAAGTTTTAAATTTTCCGCTAAATTTACTATGTCAATGCGATGAATGATAACTATGGACTTGTATAAGACCTCTGAGAGGTCAAGTACGCCATGTTACATCTAGGGGGGTGCTCTCCGGTTGTGAAATTCACTAACTACGGGGACCAACTAATGGGAGGAATTTCACAGTCAAGATCTTTGACTCTTACAATATAGTATAGACAACCTTTTGAGATCATTTTGTATTCTTTTAGACAAGAGATGATACGACCTCTAGGAATAGAGTTTCCCCCCTTCCACTCTATAACAGGTTCATTTGGGAATTTAAACTTCACCACCCTAGTCCTACAATCAATAGAAGCAAAGAAAGCATGCAACCAATTCATACCCAATATAATATCAAAATCAAGCATATCTAGTTCTACTAATTCAACATAATAAACTCAATTGGGCAACATTATAGGACAATTTCTATGCACCCTTTTTGCGACAACCAACTCAACCACCGAAGTAGACACTATAAAAGGCTAATGCAAAATATCGGCAAAATGTCAAAATTTTTGGCTACTAGAGGACTAATAATTGATAAAGTATCACCAGGATCAAGTAAGGCATATATATCAGTAGAGAACACTTTCAACATACCGGTCACCACATCGGGAGAAGTCTCTTGCTCACCCCTAGAGCGGAGAGCATAAAAGAGGTTCTTCTTTGGATCCACATTTAAACCACTTGCTTGAGCTTGACCACTACCCTTGTATTGATCCCTCACATTAGATCAATCCCTAACCTTGTGCCCGCTCTTACCGCAACCAAAACAATTGTCTGTCCCCTTAAGGCAATCAACATAGTGCTTTTTTCCACACTATCCACAAGTTGGCTTCTCGGTTGGTGAACTAGCACCTTTTCCCTTCTTAGGATTAGGGTTATACACCTTATCACAACTAGCCTTAGGGAACTTGGAAGGAACTTGACTAGAAACCCGCTTCTTAAATCTAGGCTTGTCTTGTATCTCAAGCCTATTCTTTGAATAACCTCCCTCAAACGATCTTGCCC
Organism: Solanum pennellii; assembly: GCF_001406875.1. Lineage (NCBI taxonomy): Eukaryota > Viridiplantae > Streptophyta > Magnoliopsida > Solanales > Solanaceae > Solanum > Solanum pennellii. The sequence continues at coordinate 43,334,043 of NC_028640.1, read as the reverse complement.
TCTTGGCATCTCTTTTCGTCCTCTTAGACCTTGCCTATTCCACATGATTTGCATGTACCATAAGACGAGAAATGTTCATGCTGTCATGTAGCATAGCCGAATGACACTCCTCTTGCAAATCATCCGACACCCCCGTCACAAAGCGACTCGTTTTATCTCTAGGATCGAAAACCAAAGAAGGAGCATATTTTGGCAATTTTGTGAATTTCAAGGAGTATTCATGAAGTCTCATACCGCCTAGGCAAAAGTTGATTTACTCCACCACTTTAGCTTCCCTCATATCCCTAGGAAAGAGCTGATCAAGAAAAGCCTTCTTGAAGATCTCTCAATTCACCGGGCCACCACTCAATGGCCTATTATCCCTCCATGCACAAACCATGCTTGAGCCATGTCCTTAAGTTGATAAGTGGCCAACTCGAACTTCTCAATTGTGGACAACCCCATAGACGGGAGGCCATGGTTATTCCTCAACCTTAGACCACTACAAGTTAGGAGGGTTCATAGTAGTAAAGTCCCTTAGACGGGAGGCCATGGTAGCGATTGTTGATTTAGACGGGGTACAACCTTCCGGTTGGCTTGGGCTGTGATAGCTTGGGCTTGAGCTGTGGCGGCTTGTTCTTGAGTAGTGGAGGAACTTCTTCAAGTGGAGGAACTTGATCACCGCGGGGAGGAGCTCCCGCATTGGCGATTTTCTGTTCAAGTCTTCGTGTCGCATTCCTTTTGGTGTTTAGTCATCCTATAATAAAAACAATAGTATTAGATGCAAAAGCACACCATAAGTATACTCTAATGGCACGATATAAGATTTCCAAGAAAATGAGAGTTTCCTAGGCATTATGTGGGTTCCCATCTATATGTGTGGCGCGCTTAACAATTATGAACACGAAATTACATAGACGTGGTCTAGAGATTCATTTAGTATAAGATAACTCAACCTCATGCTCTAATACTGTCACAACCCGAAACCATACCCTAAAAGTTTAGGGTACAATCTTGGATTGTAACTGGCGTCGTCGAACTCTCGGAGTTCTTAGACAAGCCTTTTTCATATCATTCATTGCATATACATAGCGAAAAGTAATGCGGAATTAAAACTTTTCACAAAAAATAATATGGTGTTCAAAATCTCTTTCATATAGAAGTAATAGGAAATACTAAGTCTCTATCTCATTATCTTAAGACACAAGAATACTTGGGACATACATATATATGCCCTTTAGTCAAGTGAGGACATATTTCAACTTCTCTTGAACAAGTCTTCACTTCTCAAAGCTCCTTACCTACAAAGAACTATAAATATAGATAAAATCATGGAGTTAGTAGAACCACATGTACTAAGTACGACTTTATGCATAAAAATCATGAAAATGGACTTTATTGGAAATATGCAACTTTTCATTTAAAAATCATATTTTAATCATAATAAAATCATTAATTATTTTAGAAACACATAAGATAATAATATATCAACGATATCAAATTTAAAGATCACTTTGTAGTGAACTATATTCGCTGTTATAGTGAATTGCTAAATCCTCTTAAAACAACACTTATAGCATGTGATTTCCTCACTTAAAATCATCCTAAGATTCGCTTAAGTCACACAAAGAGAGACATCCCATACACCCTCTCTAGATGGCCTAAACAACCTTTAATATTACCTATAATGAGTCAGATACATACTTACAAGCAACCAAAAACATTAAGGTACAATTCTTCTACCAAAGGTGAACTCTAAGTCTCACTTGAGTCAGTTGTGAAGCGACCGCCCATACAATCCCTTACACACACACTTAAGAGATCCTATAGACTCCCTAAGATGATATAATTCTCACTAAGTCACCAACACATAGATGATATGACATTCTCTTTCAAAGGGCTATCAAAAGACCTACTTAAGTAAATCAAGAACATAATGTCCATAGTGACCTCTTCGAGATTACCTAAATAGTGCTTAAGACTACCTCAGGCTTAGATCATGTCCACAAAATCAACCAACTTCCCTAACTAGAGTCATTCTCAAGACATCCATAGATAAGACATGAAGAGATCATCCCTTTGCCCTTTTCACACTTTAGCTAAGGAATCCTTAAGTCACTTCAGATTAGGTACTCATTTATTTACATACTCCTTAACATAAGTCATTAGTTCATTAGTTCATTAAGACTCATACATCATATAAAGGACATTCAAATAATTGTCTTGTACAAGACCTGTGAACTCCACATAACACCTTTAAGGACCATTGTGCAATGTCTAGATAGCGTCCCTTACCACCACCTAAACTCCATAAAATCCTCAAATTCTAATAGGTATTACATATGATGATAATAGGCAATAACCAACATAGAACATGATATCTAGACAGGGAATCTAGAGTTCTATCCTACTCAAATGAGGTTGTTCTACCTGCCAATGGTAGAACTTGGACACATCACACTACACACATGGTTAAGGAATATGAAGGGCATACTTTGTATTCTAGTCTCATACTTAACTAGAACTACTTTCCATTACCATACTCACTCGGTGCTTGCCTTAGTTCTCATAGATCAATTCTCATTTAGGTTCATATAAATGGGTCCCATATCTAGTTCATGACCCAATTATATTCAACCAACAAAAGCAAAGTCCACTAGGGCATATCTCAATATGGAAACAAGAAGCTCATGATGACTTTCCAAAGGATTAATATGATGTCGTTCCAGCCGACTAACCTTAAGTCCATCATTCCTTTACTTTGAAGGATACCATTACAGCTTACGCTTCGACAATCATAACCTTACCCTTCAGTCAAGGTTTTCACATAATAGACTCTCATATCATCATTTAAAGTTACATGTCATACATATATTCAAGACTAAGAGTTATAACATCCTAAATCAATGCATCATGTATTCATCATCATATATACATAAAGCAAGGGACACAAGTCAACCAAGGCAAGCTACCACATACTTCACTTTTAACTCATAATGCAAGTCATTCTAGAAACACCTAGAAACAATCTAATATCTTCAAGTCATCCTATATACCTTCATAACATCATTAATGTACTCCACGTAGACTCACAAAGCCAAGTAGGAATAACCAAGACTTAACCCTAATACTATACTCAAAATGTTAAAGTCATAGTCTAACATGATCACTTAAGGCAACATAAATAGAAGAACACACATATGAATTCACATGTAGTTGATAATGTCATGCTTCACATAATCAACTACACAAATATCCGAATTACTTCAAGTAGTTTCCAATAAGGACATGCTCATAATATTGCATAAAGTAATGCCAACAAGGCCATGCAATTGCAAGTAAAACGCATAACACCGCCACCATAATTTGACCATACCAATCACAATAGAATCAAATTATAAATAATATCTAATTAAGGAAAATGGGGCAGCATACCTTCATCCCCTCATCGAAACTTCAGTTCAATGCCAAATCAACCAATTGAACATCACAAGGCGCTTACCCATAGCCATGAACAATAATTCAAAGCAATAACCATAAACTTAATGTATCTACATCAATTCAATCAAGGTTTAATAATCTAATATCAATTAGATATCAATTGAATACAATTATTATATCATTAGAAAGCCCATAACAAACTACATAACAATTCAACAATATTAGTTTAATATCAAGTAACTCAATAAGTAGTAAAAACTAGGGTTTATCAATTTACATGAGTTCATAGGTAATTTATATTGAAATCATCAATACAATATCAATTAGATCATAATTCAATGTTTATAAATCATTAATGCAAGAACCCAGGTAGAATCATGAAATTGGACAATTCGCTTCAAAAAACTTTTAAAAACATCTTGAGAGTTGGGCTCCTTGACGAAACGAGTTTCAACGATCAAAAGTCATACCTCAAGGATGCTAATTCTTCACTTAGATGAAGAATTTCGACACAAAAATCCTCACCAAGATGCCTCTTCAAGTTGGACTTCAATGGAGGTTTTGAGAGATTTTCTAAGTGTTTTGGGTTTTCTATTTGGAAGAATGAAGTATTTAAGGTGTTTACCTTTATATAATTAATTAAAATACCCAAAAGACCCTCAATAAACCGTACAACACTTAATTTAGAAGTGGGGTGAACTTATAATTCACCTCTTTACTTGGTAGCAGACCTGCGTAGGAGAACAAATGGCGCGACACCTGCCCTCGACGGGGTGTCACCACCTCGATGGGCCGTCACAACCCTTTATCGGTGGCAACAGTGGCTTGCCAGGGTTCCATTCTTCACAAAAGGCTAATTACATCATGAAGGTACCCTTTGACGGGGTGTCACAGACACGACCGGCCGTTGACTGCTCCGTCGCTAGGGTTTTCCTGGGACAGCCTGCACACTGATTTTTGGTCCTTCCTCAACGACCGTCTATAAGTTTACACTTCTCACATGAATTTCTACCAAAACGAACACATAAAACTTGACGAAACTTGCCTAGACGTACAAGGTCGACTTAATGCATATCTTTCAAACGCCTTTGAGGTTCTTGGTCGTTTGACCTCCAAACTTCACGAAACTTTAACCACTTCCTCTTCATGATATAGAAACTCTATTAAAAACCTTAAAACACAATGAAACACACATAAACACATAGAACCACATTTTAGACATTTAGGTGACTTAGTTGTCAAACGTCTTAGTCGTCCCTTGACGTTTGACTTCTAACACCCCTAATACTTTAGCTATTGCCTCTATACCATACGTTAGACATATTTAATACCTTATACCATCATTACCAACATATTATTCTCTAGTTAACCTAGCTCATCTTCGGGGTCCTACAATCTCCCCCACTTGGACAATATTCATCCTCGAATGACACTCGCCACTCTCTGAACAGTTCCAAGATTGGAGACTCAAATAGCATCTAATAACCATTACATACAACAAATAATCACAAGAAAACATCAATTTCCCATAGTCAAGAGATTCACAATACAACAAGAAACTAGAAAATTTTTTATAACTAATGATGCTACAAAACTCACATTCTTCAATCCAAATAGTAAAAACGCATTTTATACTCAATATTCTACTCATATACATTAGTTCTATAAACATCACAACTTTTTAAGGCAAACGAGTCAATTAGTAATTTTCCCGAAAATATGGCAGCATGCAGTTTTAAAGCAATAGTGGTTTTTAAGCAATTTTTTCAAAAATCCACATTTTAATCAAATTCATGATATAAATATGCTAATATGCAAAGTAACACCGTATAGACACCTCTTACAATTAAATCAATGCTTCATAGAACACACAATGCAAGAAGCAAATGAAATTCAATTTAAACCAAACTCCTAAACATCATGCACAAACAACAAATTCAAGAACTTCTATCCCATCTACAAACCATACTCCGTCACTTAGAAGGAACTCATATCTTAACAAAAGAAAGAGAACTTATCAACATCATTATCACTCTCCTTCTCATCCGGCTTCTCCACTCTAGAACGGAGTGCATTAAAACGCCTCTTTGTTGAAGCATCATATTTCGGAACACTGAGAGCAACTTGCTTACCCTCTCTACCTCTACAAGCAATCATAGGAAAATCTCTAACTTGTGCCTATATTTACCACAACCAAAGCAACTCCCGGTACCCAATAGACACTCACCATAATGTTTCTTGCCACAATTTGCGCAAGTAGGCTTTCCATCCTTGGAACCACCTCCTTTCTCTACACTGAACTTAGCACTCCTAGATTCTCCTTGAGATTGAACCTTATTCTTGAACCTAGTTTGATATTGATCACTAGCACCACTCCTTTACAAACTTCTATCCATCCTCCTAAGTTTATACTCTTCAATTGATTGTTCATACACCAAGAGTCTATCTAGGGTCATATCATCATGCAACATAGCGGTACGACATTCTTCCACCACTAAGTCGTCTACCCCCATGACAAAACGACGCATTTCATCTCTTGGATTGGACACAATAAAAAGGGCATACCTAAAAAAAGTTGAGAATTTCAAAGAGTACTCCTCAACACTCATATTGCCTTGCTTGAGATTGATAAACTCCTCCACATAAATTTCTCTCCTCTCTCGAGGAAAGTACATACCAAAAAAAGCATCCTTAAATTCTCCCCATTCAATAGGACCCGATCCTTCTGGCGTATTATCCTTCCATTGAGTGTACCAAATTTGAGAAACATCCCTCAATTGGTACGAAGCCAACTCCGCCTTCTCTCTAGATGTAACCCCATAGCACTCAAAACTTTGTACACTCCATCAATAAACTCTTGGGGATCCTCATTTACCTTAGAGCCAAGAAAGATAGGACGATTCATCCTCACAAAATCTCTCAACTTAGATGTCATAGTGCTCTCCACAACCATAGGCATCATATTCAAATTAGCTTACATAGTCACGGCTCGGGCTATAACAATCAAAGCCTCTCTAATATCCCTATTAGATATCTACGAAACCTCAATACCTCCTTCCACATAAGGAATAGGATCACCTTGGGTAGGAACTTGGGCATCTTGAGCACCTTGAACTCCTTGACTACCTTGAGGAACTTGCTCAACTTGAGGGGGAACCTCCTTATTCACCCTTTCCTCTTCCAACCTTCTAGCGGCCATCCTTCTAGTATTCATCTCTTAGAAAACACAAGGAAACTCATAAGAAGGATAATCATAACATTTATTCTACCGCACGACATAGGAGTAGAAAAGAAGGGAAACTCTATCGTCCTATAGCCTCTCACCCATAGATGTGTCGCGACTCACACCGACGGTCAAGACTCTACTAGACGTAGCATGATGAGACTTGTTGATTCCTAATACTACTTTCACCATCCTATGCTCTGATACCAATTGCAAGTAAAACACATAACACCGCCACCATAAGTGGACCATACAAATCACAATAGAATTGAAGTATAAATAATATCTAATTAGCAAAATGGGTCAGCATACCTTCATCCCCTCATCCAAACTTCAATTCAATGCCAAATCAACCAATTCAAAATCACAAGGCCCTTACCGATGGCCATTAACAATAATTCAAAGCAATAACCATAAAACTCAATGAATACACATAAATTCAATATAGGTTTAACAATCTAAGATCAATTATATATCAATTGAATATAATTCTTATATCATTAGAAAGCCCATAAGAAACTACATAACAATTCAACAATATTAGCTTAATATCAAGTAACTCAATAAGTAGTCAAAACTAGGGTTCATCGATTTGCATGGGTTCATAGGTAATTTAGATTGAAATCATCAAATTAGATCATAATTCAATGTTTAGAAATCATTTATGCAAGAACCAAGGTAGAATCATAAAATTGGACAATTCACTTTAGAAAACTTTGAAAAACATCTTGAGAGTTGGGATCCTTGATGAAACGAGTTTCAAGGAACAAAAGCGATACCTTAACGATGCTAATTATTCACTTTGTTGAAGAATTTCGACACAAAAACCCCTCACCAAGCTGCCTCTTCAAGTTAGACTTCAATGGAGGTTTTGGGATATTTCCAAGTGTTTTGGGTTTTCAATTTGGAAGAATGAAGTCTTTAAGGTGTTTACCCTTTACATACTTTATTAAAATACCCAAAATACCCTTAATAAACCGAACAAAATTTAATTTAGAAGTGGGGCAATTCACCCCTTGACTTTGCAGCAGACCTGCGCCGGAGAACAGGTCACACAACGCTTGCCCTTGACGGGGTGTCACCACCTCGATGGGCCGTCACAGGCCTCCGTCGGTGGCAACAGTGTCTTGCCAAGGTTCTTTATTCACACAAGGCTAAGTACCTCACCAAGGGACCCTTTTACGGAGCGTCATAGCCACGACTGGCCGTTGACTGCTCCGTCGCCAAGGTCTGCCTGGGACAGCCTGCACACTGATTTTTGGTCCTTCCTCAAGGACCCTTTGGTGGTCCTTGGGGATAAATTCCCTGACGTTTCAAACCCAAATACTACCTTCTATAAGTTTATAACCTCTCACATGAATTTTAACCAAAACAAACACGTAAAACTCGGCAAAACTCTCCTAGACGTACAAGGTTGACTCAAGGCATATCTTTCGAACGCCTTGGACGTGTTTGGTCGTTTGATCTCCAAACTTCACAGAACTTTAAACACTGCCTATACATGCTATAGGGACTCTCTTAAGAACATTAAAACACCATGAAACACACATAAACACATAGAACCACATTTTAGACATTTAGGTGACTTAGTCGTCATACGTCTTAGTCGTCCCTTGACGTTTGATTTCCAACACCCCTAATACTTTAGCTACTTACTATATACCATATATTAGACATATTTAGGACCTTATACCACCAATTCCAACATTTTAGTCTCTAGTTAACGTAGGTCATCTTCGTGGTCTTACAAATACCAAGTTTGTCACATTCGGGTTTACCCCCTCGACGTAACTGGCGTCGTCGTCCTCATTGAGGACTAAGACTAGCCTCTTATCTTACATCATCACATTCATAAGTCAAATTTAGCAAATATTTTAAAACATTTCATTACTTATAGGAGGAGGTTTACATAGACCTCTCCATACACACAATATAATATCGAGTATGCATAGAACCTTTGTATAGGAAGGTTACATAGCCTTCTACTTTTATTGAACATATAAAGTAGAACATAATCTCATACCATCTAAACGATCACAACAATTTGAGCATATCCCTACATCAATTTAAAGAAGCTATATATAGGATTATACAAATCGTACATTAATGAAAATAGAGTAAACATAAGAGTCTTAGGAAACAAAGAAACTCCATAAGCAAGATATTGGTATCACCCTCGGAAAGTGAGGACCTACCCAGTTGGATGGTAGAGAATATCCAATTTTTCTGCAAGTCGTCTCGAATGAACCTTCAATGACTGGAAGCTAAAAAATTGGGGAAAAAGGAAGAAACGGGGTTAGTACGCCACTTGTACAAAGTATAAGACCTTATGCACATATACTTGTAAAAAATGCTACGAAAAGGATATTTCCATAAGTATGCATTTTTCATTTAAAACCTTAATGCATATTCAACAAGACCATACTAATCAATATTTCACATTTATTATGTCATAGACATGTTCCTCATAATACTACAATATCAATTAAAGTCAAATCAACCATTCATACCATATGAGTAGATATATACTTATGTAACTCTACATTGAAGTCATATTAACGATAAGCATAAAGAAGAGTACATTTCATTATAATAAAGAAATACAATTACCCATGAACCCCCATCAAGTCAACAAGTGCAAGGATGAATCAAAGCCCCATAATCTTACTCAATGAAGTAACCTAACAAGAACCATGACTAACACCCTAATTAACATAACATGACATTTAGATATACATTTCATCTTACTTTAACAATATAAGCTAAAACATGTTCATAAGTGATGTAATCAACATATAGTATCAAAGATGTGTATGTTCATCATATAGATATCATATATAATCATAAGCATAAACATACATAAGAACATCCTCCTAAGACTCCCCTCAAGGCTAAATTATGCAATAGTTTGATAGAGTCCCATACCCTACCTAGACTAAGCTAGACCCCTTAGGTTATCCTAGTTAGAGTGCAATCTTTTAATTCATTTTACCTTTTGGGAAGATCTTGCCCTAACCGACATAGAACACATGAGCTACTGTATAATCGGGTGTCATAAAACCCTGCACCAAAGGAAGGCAGACTACTTGCCAAGGTAGTACCAAAACATTAAACATAGCTACTACGTGGATCCACTAGCTAGTATTCCTATGGGGGCTACATAGTTCAAGAACTAGGAGATATAGTTGGAACCCTCTTTATGCTACATGCATTGTAGTCTCCAATATCAAGATTACTTTAGTGATCCTACCTTAACTATGTTGGAAGGGACACTCCTCACTCTAGTTAACTCAGTGCTAAGCTAGATTCCCTTTTTTAAATTTATTTAAGCCTTTGATTAACAATCATACCTTAGTTTAGGTCATAGGTCTAACCATTGTATAATCATCATCAATAGCTCAATAAGAATTGCATGAGTACAAATCCTTTCATTACAATTCATATAAATGAGGTTAACACATTAGCATTTCATATCATAATAAGGCACATTGATAGTCATCACCATCCTTATAACATATACACCATAATCAACTTCATAACATAGTCAAGACATTTCAATTCAAAATCATACCACTCTCTCAAACCTAATACAAGGCATACTCCAATATCACATCATGACTTAATCATAATTAACCATAATTTGTAGTAAAGAATAGAGATCACAAGACTTACCAAGTCTCCTACTTAGTCCATCATCAAGGTCTTACTACAAACCCTTAATTCAACCCAAATTTTGGGTATACAACATCATAATTCAATAATCAACATCATAAAAAGTGTAGAAAAATCACTACATCACAATTCAATACTAAATCATAGCTTAAGATAAGTTCCTTTGGTCAATTCACTTTCTAAACTAGATCATCTTCCCAAGAACTAGCATGAAAGACTATAATTCACTCAAATTTGTTCATGATAAATTTAAAAACATCAATTAATAGCAATTCAACCAATAACCAAATCGATTGAACCAATTTCAACCTAATTCACATCAATATCAAAGTTAGGGTTAAGGTTTAAGGATATCTACAAACTAAATCAAACATCAAGATATACCATAATTAATCTAGAATGTATGTTAATCTATTCATATTATCCAATCTATAAAATAAAAAAACCAATTCATAACCTAATTTATGAGATTAAGAAGAACCCACATGAAAACCCAACTTTTGAAAATACTTTGAAGGAAACCTTTGAGGAAAGAGGTCTCAAAAGTGAATTAGATCCCATACCTCAACGTTTGATGAAGATTTGATGATGAATTTTTCCCTTTACATCCCCCAAATGCCTCCCCTAGCTAGTCTTCAATAGTGTCTTCCAAATTAGAAAGAGAAAGAAGAGTGAAGGAAGAGGATTTGTTTTGTGAGTTATGTTTAGACTAATGAGGGTTTGGTTATTTATATGGGGGGTTAATTAAATTAATAAGGCTCCCTTAAGCCCCTAATTAAACACCTAAACCCTTAACTAATAAAATGAAATTAACTTAAAACGTGCTGGAAAATTGCAGGCCCATCGACGAGACCACAATCGACGGATTGTTGGTCCACTGACAGCCAGGCCTCTCTCCATGCTGCACAACCGTAGTTTTGATCAGAGACTTTTGCAGGCGAGGGATCCAACATTTTGTCTAAGTGTTGGTCGATGGTTGTTATAGACTCCCCGTCGATCCACACACGAACCGTCCTTTGCATCTCGTGGTTGCACAATGCCAAAGCAGTTTTGCCTCCTATGTGCTAGGGTCCTCCTCAAGGGACCTTAGTCAGTCATTCGAGAGTCGTATCTGGACGTTTCATCCACGAATCATCTTAAACACCTATTAACTACCCTTCCACCAATTTTCGTAGATTTCCAACTTCTAAAAGCTCGTCAAATAGACTTAGGCACGCTAGTACCTCGTAAAACTAGTTTCTGGATGTCATGGACGTTCTTTGATATTTTGGTTCCTTAAATTTCTAAATGACCTATATTAAATAAAATAGGCCTTAAAACAGTGTTTAGACCTTATGGCACTTCTGTTACACTTTAAGATTCGTCTTGGATTTTCGAATATTACAATAGTTCTCTATCTTATCTAGATATGACCGTTCCCTTGTAACTAATCCAAGATATAAAATGAGTCGTTTTGTGATGGCTGTCCCAGATCTAGTGAGGGAGGAATGTCGGACGGCGATGCTACATGATGATATGACCCTTGCTAGACTTATGTTGTATGCCCAATCAATTGAAGAGTCTAAACTTAGGATGATGTCTAGAAACTTGAAAGTGAGTGGTTCTAGTGACAAAGATCAAACTAGGTTAAAAAGGAGGCCTTAAACTCGAGAAGAACCGATGAGTGTTAGGGTGAAATTGGATAAAAAATTTGGTTCTCAAAATATCAAGCCTATATGTGTTGCTTGTGGAAAGAGGTATTATGGTGAGTGTCTAAGGGATACTTGGAGTTGCTATGGTTGTGGTAAAGAAGGACTAAATTTGAGAGATTGTCCTAACATTGATTCTAGAATAAAAGAGGGTAAAAAAGTTGCTCCTAGGGTTCCAAAGGATGATTTTCAAGAAAAGAGGCGTTTTTATGCACTTCGGACTAGAGGAAAGAAGCCGGATGGTGATGATTATGATGGTAAGTCCTTGTTTTTATATTTTAGTGATATGACTTCCTTCTAAGTGGGGGAGTATGGTTAGTATATGGGATAGAAAGTCATACAAGTATGTTGCATGTGCATGATGTTTTTATTTTTGTTGAAATTGAATTTCATTAACTTCTTGCATTATGTATATTATGAAGTTATGATTATGTTGCAAGATATGTTTATATGATGTTACCTTGCATATTAGCATGTTTCTATCATGAATTGCCAAAAGTTGCATTTTTGAAGAATTTGCTCAAAATCACTGTAGCATTGGAAACTACTCACTGTTAAATTTTTTAAAATTTGACTAATTGATTCTTTGGTCTAAAATTGTTGTAATGTGGTTGAAACTGGTGTCGCCCAACTGTTCAGTCGACACCCTGTTAGTGGGGTCTCGTAGATTGAGACTTAGGATGGGGGAGAGGAAGCCCAATACAGTCCTCAATCCCAGACAACGGACCAACAAGATGGTCTGTTTGTCATAGGATGGACCGTTGATGGGCAACTGTCGATGTGTCTGTCTCCTGTGTGCAGTTCGCTGCCAAGTGAGGGGTGACCTTATAATTTCACCCCACTTCCAAATAAGAGGTTTGGCGGTTCCTAAGGGGTCTTTTAGGTATTTAAACATGTATATAAGTCTTTAATACTTAGAAGATTTCATTCTTCCAGATCAAAAACCCAAATCCCATATATATATATATATATATATATGTATATATATATATATATGTATATATAACAACGACAGATTTTCTATGCAACAATTCATGAAAGACTCAAAACATCTGTAATTTTCATGGCTTGGGAGCTGCAATGGGCTAATCAAAATGTCTAACAACGACAGATTCTTATAAACCCACCATTGACAACCTATTTCGTTAAAGTTTACAACTTGAAAATTGATGGGTTAGTAAACACAAAGTAAATAATAGAAAATGGAATAATTACTCTTTTTACCTTAATCTAAAATTTATCAGATCCGTGCATGACAACGAAGCCACCCTTTGTATGATATGTTGTAATATTCTGATATCTAGGGATTCAAAGGAAGAACATATCCTCTTCATAACGTTAGAATGCAGAGTGTGTACATTTTTTAGACTAATCTTCGGCTTCTTAAAAGGTTAGAATGGAAAGTGCAAAGTGTATATAAGACGACTTTGAAATTTAAACTTCTTCTGACACCCTCCCTTATTTGAGTATCTATGTTGTAAATATTGTATTACTATTGAGTAATTTTATGGATAGTTATGTTTGGAAAATTACCTAGGGATATTTATTAAACAAATGATAAAAACAACATAAATACGTTTTTTTGGAAAGTACAAACGAATGCTGTTGCAGCGTAATTGGTTAAAACTTAAAGGAATAGTCATAGGTCACAGATTCAAATCTAGATTTAGGTCACAATTTTAGGGAATCTTTTCACAATTACATCCTAATAGTTAAAAATTTTCGAACAGAATATTTTTTGGCTAGAAAACAATTAATAACTCTATAAATACCCAATACTCTTTATTAATATACACCAATTTCTTTCTCATTCATACTAATGTGAAACTTCACTACAGTGACTAATCATCCCCTACCATGCTTCAGAACCAGACTAATTAGATCATATGCAACACAAACAAGAATGATAAAATATCACATTTCATTGTTTATTATTTATTTTGTATATATATTTTTTAAGCATATGAATCATATAATAAATGTCTTATGTTTTATTTTTTATGTAGTGGATTCTACAATTAGTAAGTCAATATATTCCCATGCACCCAATATAAATGGTGTTCACGTTTGTACATCCTAGTAGTGCATGTGGAGATCAATACTACAATTTAACTGTAGGTCACAATGATTTATCCAAGCGGCGGAGATATTCAAAAGGTTGGCACAATTTTAATGTTGATGCGAGATTGGTTGAGAGAGATGTATTAAAATTTGTAATTTGTCATAGTAATGAGGAAATAGTATACATCGTTTTATATAAAGAAATCCATGAGTACCTTCTTATGGATTTTATCAATGACACAAAGTTGATATATACTTATCATTAAAATATTATTGTATTTGCACAACTCCATTTATATGAAGCATTTTCGATGCTTACTAGTATTTGTATTCTGAAACGTTATATTTAATCACTAACGAATAATAACATAATAAATATAAATCAATCAAGTCTAAATATTAATAATCTTGAAAATATATACTTTGACCTGAGAAATCTAATTAGTGCGGAGTAATACAATACTCCGTTCGTTTATCCGTTATGAACCTAGAGTAGCTGATTAGTCTTGCTAATATATTTAACCCAATCTAGGAAATTACTAATAATTCATATATTAAATGTTATAGTTAATATTTAACGAGTAATACAAGCATGTTTTCAAACTAAATACTTTGATCTATCAAAATCAATTATTCTTGAAAAAATATGCTTACCTTTTCAGAGTAAAAAATTATAGTGGGAATTATAAAGGTTGTAATTTGAGTTAAAAGGTTATAATCAAGCATGGTAAAGAGACATGTTTCCAATGCATTAAAAATTATTTATGAGAATAATTATTTGTGATTTCCTAGTTAAAAATTAAAAAGGAACCACAAAATCCACCAAAGAAAACCTAAGTGTCACCCATTCCTCTCTCCTGATATTTTTAAGATCTAAAAAAATATTCTTCAAGATATCAATTTTAAAATAAATTAACCTTTTTTCTATTTTTTAGTTAAAATATATTAATTTAAAATGATAAAAATATTCAAAAAGGTAAAATAGTATAAGTAAGATGCTATTTTGGGCAAATATTGGCCAAAATGATTTTTCCACAAAATATATGCTAATATTTTCGAAGTAAAGATTTGTGGTGGGAATTGTAAAAGTTATAATTTCTTAAACGTTAGTACTAATTAATACTCTTTCCTTCATGAACCTAGAGTACTCTGATAATTAAATTCATTGTATGACTAATCAACAAATTGAATGTCTCCAGAAAAATATTTCGGGTGGGATATCAATAAATTTAACAAATACTACTATAAATAACCAATACTATCTCTCGATTTACACTGTACTCTAATCTCAATCTCTTCTCAATTAATCAATGGGAGACTTTAGTACAATGTGTAATCCTCCATTACCTTTGTTCAAAATCAAACTAACTTCAGCATTTGTCTCGTATAATAGAATGGTATTTTTTCCCCGCATATCACTGATTTTAATTTTATTTCTCTATTTGTTTTTTTTGTGCAATAATGAATTAATTTGTTGTGAATTTTTGTTGTATGTAGTGGATACCACAATCAGTAACTCTATATCTTCTGGCAGACCTAATATTTATTATGTTAACTTTCATACATCGTGATAGTGAATGTGAAGATCTATACCTGTTATATGTAGGTGCCTCTTGTTTTATCAATCGGCGGAGGTTATCAGACGGTTGCCATGATTTTGTTGTTTGTGCGGGATTGGTTGAGGGAGATATTCTAGTTTTTGTTATTTGCCTTAATAAAAAGGACTATGTAGAAATATTTGTTTCTAATAAATCCAGGAGAAACTTCTTATGGAATTCATAGATGAAGAAACCTTGGAATGTGTTGATTAATTAAAATATCTTTTGTAATTGCGTTGCTTAAAATTTGTTTTTTATTTTGTTTAAGTTGGTCAAGTGTTAGTGTAAAAATAGGACAGTATTACTCTTGAAAATTTACATTTGATCAATTTAGAAAAGCCAAATAAATGATACTACTGTTTAAATTAACTTAATCAGGGCTAAAGAATAAGTGTAAAGATTACGGTGAGAGAATATTAAAACTTTAATCCTTTATTTTATGTTGATGTAACTTTAGTTAAAAAAAATATCGAAGATTCAGAATTTTATTTTATTTTATACTAATACAAATGCAGGTATTAGTCTAACCAAGGAACGTCTTGGAATAACCAATGCATTTCTCTAACCATCTTTTCTATAAAAGCAGTGATCTTCTACCCACAATCCATAACAATTCTATCTCATAAAACACATACTCTAGTCTCTAATATGTCTAGACCAGATAAAGAAAGCGACCGCCACAGTGATGAGGGACGAAGATCAGACTACCTCGAAGAGATTTTAAGAATTAAAATTAATTTGTTGAATCTCATTGGGAAAATTCTAGGGCTTTGCCGTCAAATATGAGTATTGAAAGGCCTGGTTGGAGACTTGATTCGTCGTGCTGAGGCCTTGAAAACTAAAGATGCAAATGGTGGTGCTAGTACAAATAATGTCAATGGATCTCCTAGTAATATTAAGTAGAATTTTACAAATCTTTAATAAACGTTTAGGACGAAATTTCCGTTTAATTTACTAAGTCATTATGTATCATCTTGTGTGTTTAATTAATTTCAATCCACTCTTGTCTTTATATTCACGCATAAATTATGTTCTCTTATAATATATGTAAAAAAATAATATTAATTTATGAGATATACAATAAATTTCAATTTTATAAGTTGATTTTAATAAGAGATGGTAAAATCAGTAAAATCTAAATGATTAATGCTAGCAGTTTATTGAACGTCAAACGAGATCCTTGAAGCAGACACTTGAGTGTTTTCGTTCCTCAAGTCAATAACTTGTATAGATAGTTTAAAACCACTTCCCAAAGATAGCTACTCCTTCAACAAATGGTAGGTTACTAAAGTAACTTTAATTAGGGTAAACAACTTCGATAATCTAGTTCACGCATTTCTGGAGATTAGTATAATTACTAATTACAATGTACTGATAATGAACGAATAATGTTGCTGCGCGAACGTTTATAGCTAAAATGATTATTCATTAGGTTATGAGTTCGAGTCCAGTATTAGGTCCTTGCATTTAATTTTTTTATTATTATTATAAAAATAAAATTGTTCAATCTATTCGTACAAAAAATATTTGCAACAAAACTTACATTTTATTTGCTTACATAGTAATATAATAGACTTACAAATGAACTTATCTTAACTGGAAAAAAGAAATGTGCAAGAAAATTCAACTCTTCAAATCAAGTCTTTCTATAATAAATAGGTATATATAAAAGGGATGAATAAATAAATAAATGATCCCATTACTCTCACACATTTTTGGTTCTTCATTTACTCGGATGAAAAACGAATGCCATTATTATTCATGTTTATATTTTCAATGTTAATAGCTTATTAAAAACAAATTAATTACAGAGTTCGTTCAGTTGATGGTAAACGAAGAGTTCCAACTTTTGGTGGGAAATTAATCCATAATTATAAAGTGGCAACTATGAAATTTTAAACAATCCTATTATTAAACAACACATGAGTCTAACTTATACGGTAATAATTTCTCTCATTGATAAAATGTCAGAGTACATCCAAGTCGGTTCTCCTCCCCTACCACAGTTGAAAGTGAGACTAAGTAGATTATATGTCAGACGCTACAAAATGGTAAATTATTTCATTGTATTTGCTCTTTATTTGTTTTATTTCATGAATTAATGTATTATTATCTTTATTTTATGTAGTGGCTTCCGCAATTAGTTGCTTAGTACTTTCCCAAGGAATTAACAAGAACAATGTTAACATTTATTGGAATGTACAGAACATTTGCATTACACCACTATTTACATTTAGGAAGTTACGGATCAAGGAACCGGAGGAGGTTCTCTGATGGTTGGAGGTCGTTAATTCGTGATTCTGGATTGGTTGTGGGGATATTTTGATACTTATAATTTATATTATTTAAGACAACATGGTTAACGTAATTTGTAGCAAAGAAGAAGATGAACACCATTTTCATGATTTCGTCGATCTGTCCACTGTGAATGTTATTGATTGAAAAAGATTGATTTTTAATGAATGAGATTTGTTGTGATTTTTTCTAAGTCTTTTATGTTCTGATTTCATTCTTTATTTTTTCGTTGCATGAAAAACTCTTAACTGAGTTAATATTTTGGAAATCTTCAGTCAATTTAGACTAGGCCTCTGTTTTCTGACAGATATAACAGAAAAGAATTTTCGTATACACTTTGCTGAACCAATGTGACCGTTCGGACTAATGAAATGTTTCTTCTACTTGATGGGCTTTGAATAGTTGCAACTATATTTATAATTTCTTTCAAAAACTTGCACTTCTACCATAACTTTTTCTTTCTTATATCTCTAACTTACCTCGTTTATTCAACAATAATGCACATGATAATCGTAGAAGACAATTTCATACAGTTTGGGAGGTTGAACTTCTAAAGGATGAAGTACGAGACCTCAATCATGCAATGAAAGCACTCAAGTGTGAACTGAGGATATTATCTCGTTCTTTCCATAATATTTCTACTCACGTTCATAATGCATTATAAAATAACAACCATGCTGCCGATAATAATGAGGGTGGTGGGATCGATAATATTAAGGGGGTTGTGCTTGTAACATTTAGTTCTTTCTTTTTGATGCAATGATATTAATGTCTTTAGGAATGTATTATCTTTTTTATACTTTTTTATTTATAATTTCGATCCGAATTACTCTGTACTATTTAAGGAAAAATCTTTTTGGCCACAAAATTTAGTCATAATTTGGCAAGAATGAGATTTTTTCTATGTAATTTTACTTTCTAAAAACATTTTTATCCTTTTATCTCTTAGACCTTTTACTAAAAAATTGAAAAAAAAAATACCGATCTATTTTGAAATAAAAAATATGTTTTAGTTTTAAATTTTTTCTTACCAAATTTTGGTCAAATATAACTATTACTTCATTACACTTAACTCCATTTTATTATTATAAATGTTTGGCATACTGAACAGACGACTCTTGAACTAAGAAAACAAACGGTAGGGTAATTATAAATTTGAGTATGTCATATTATTCTACCCTCAATCCATTAAAATTTTGTAAAATAAAATAATTTTTCACTATCATATCATTCTCAACTAACAGAAGCGGGATGTTAGTTTTATAGAACATGAAGAAATCCTTTGGGATATTTCATTGCTTAGTCAGATTCTGAGTCTTCTCGAAGAGGAAATTTCATGTGTTAAGGATACAATTAGGAGGTTGACAGGTCGTATTCATGTTTTAGCTAGTAAACTAAATGGAGATGATGTTGTTCGTGATGTGTATGTTGACGGAGGTTTTGTGAAATAATGGTGTATGAAAGTTTGTCTATTTTTACGTTATTTAGCTTTAATTTTACAACCTAGTTTACTCTTATATTTTATGCTGACGTAGCATGTTTGTTTAAACGGAAGATATGATATGATAATATTAATGTTATTCTTACAACATTATATGATGTTGTTCTTCTAACCAAGAGATATATTGAAATCTTCAAAAATTCTCTAACAATTAATGAAGTTGTTTATCTAACCAAAATAACTCTTGGAATAACCAATGCAACTCTTAGACTATCCTGCTATAAAAAGCAGCCATCTTCTACCCAAAAGCCACAAAAATTCTATCATAGGACACACTACAACTTTAATATGTCTAAACCAGAGAAAGAAAGTGTCAATTCAACTCTTAGGGGACGCGTATCGATCATCGATGAACTTATCAATCTTAAAATTAATACGTTGACGCTTGTTCAAATTTTTTTAGAGATTCACTATGAAATGTAGAAATTGAAAGGGCACGTTAAAGAAATGATTCGTCATGCCGAGGCCTTGAATATTAAATATGCAAGTGGTGATCCTGCTGAAGCTTTGGATACGAAAGATGCAGGTGCTTGTGGCAGAATAGTTGACAACAATGTTTCTCCCCAGAAACTCTAAGCAGAATTTATGAAGCTTCAATTTTCGTTTTAGGAATAGATTTCCTTTAACTTACTATGTTTTATTGTACCGAGTTGGTTTTTAGTTAATATCAATAAACTCTTTCCTTTTAATTACTTTTATATTATGTTTATTCATAGAGTTTAATATCTGTACAAAAAAATACTAACTAATAGGAGTATAATACAAAAATTAAATAATTATTCAATTTTTATATATGTCGATTTTCAAAAGAGATGTTAAATGGAAGAATTTGGTTAAATCAATCAAAATCTAAAAAATTATTGCTAGCAGTCTATTACACGTCAAATGAGAATTGGGCAACCGACACTTGAGTGTTTCTCTATCCCAAGTTAATGGAGTGTAAATAATGTTTCAGAACACTTCCCAAAGTCAACTACTACTTGTATTAAATATTTGTTTGTTTGTCTTCCCCACATTAATGGCGTGTACTGAAACTTAAATATTTGAGTAGCGCCATGTAATTATGAATCAAATAACTAGATAATTTCCTATTTCCTATAGTTCAATTATCTTTAAGATAACTCATATTTTAGTTCTTTATTTTTGATGATCTTTTTTATTGATTAGAAAACTAATAGGATATACATAGAATAAATAAATTTACTTTCGTAATTATGAACGAATGCTATTGCAGCAAAAATGTCTAAAGCTTGAATGTTTAGTTAGTATGTCACAATATCTAGTCTAGGTCCCAATATTTTAGTTCTTACTTTTTCTAAACCTCTTTTATTGATTAAACAACAGATATGAAAGCGAGTAAATACATTTCCTTTTGTTAGTATGGATAAATGCTACTGCAGCGCAGATGGTTAAACCTTGAACTTATAGTCCCAAAGGTCACGATTTCAAGTCTAGGTTATGCAGTATTTTATTTTTATTTACAAACATAAATTATATGGACTTGTTTAAAAAAGAAGAGTGAATGATAATTCAACTTATCAAACCATATCTTTTCAATAACTTGCAGGTGTACTCAAGTAGTTCTATTAGAGTACTATTGCTCCCCAATATACCCAAAAGTATACGTGGTCCCGCAAGTAATACAAATTCTTTTCAGAAATGAGTTATCGTTCCTAAGGGACTTATGATTAATTTGTATTCAAGATTTAATTCTACAACTGAAAGTAACAGTAACTATGTCAAAAGTTGATGATTTATTGTTAACTATGACTACTTTAATACTGAAATAAAATAACTAAGATTGAACGACTTAAATATGGTGTTTCAAGATAGAAAAAGGCAATTCCAAGGCTAGAACATATGTTGAATCTCATGTATCATAATATCGACTTCGAACTAATTATGGTTATCAAGTTACTGGTTTATAGTGTTAATTATATGAGTCAGGCTATACACCTCTCGTCGCCTATCTAATTAGATACACCTAACTACATCATTGAGCGAGGATAATTTAACTAATTGATGAGCATTTATATTTCATTCTATTTAGTTACCAAGCAAATTGTTCGTCTGGACGTCACTCCTGACCACAAATTACCTCAATCTAATGGGTTGATCCAGCTTTCTATATTCCTTGGTCTATTAAATTTCTCCTCTCTCGATTTTAAGATTAGACACTAAGTTTATCTTATGGCGATCAAGAATAAATAGTAAAACAAGAATATAGAAGTATCTTGTGTTGATAACCAAGAATCAATTCAAAAACAAATAATATTCAACATTCAATTCGTAGCTGCAGCCACAAAACAAGGGTGATTAGCCGCTCATACTATTCAAAAACTATAAAAGACGATTGCTCATGTGATTTCTGAAAAATAAAAGAGTTAGAAGATCAAAACCTATTACAAACTTAATTCATTGCTCTTGCACACCAATTAAAAAGTTGAACCCCCACAATGAGGCCCTAAGGGGATTTTTATAGTAATTAGGAAAATAGAATCGAATTCTACTTCAACTAGGACTCCTTTTAACTTAAGCTTTATTCAAAAGCTCCGCACAGGGCTATGGTGCTACACCAGAATTGCGCGTGGCAGGCTGGCGCGCCCCCGCCAGTGCACCTGAAACCAGCCTAAACCAGTTGGGCCTGGCATGTCACACCCTTGCTACGCCAGGGTTGCTGGGGCGCTGCCCCAATGTCGCGCCTGGCTGCATTTTTTCGCCTTCAACTCTGTTTTCTTCCAATACTTGATCATTCCCCCTAGTAACCAGAAGAATCACTAATCATGATTTTATTGTGTAATCATCATAATCTTGAGAAAAAACATGCTAATAGATTAGATAATGTCCTAAACCAACGTTAAACATGGGTAATTTATAGTAATTGGGCATATAAGTATGCCCATGATAACCACCCCATACTTAAACATTTGTTAGTCCTCGAACAACTCTATATATCAAATACGCTCTTAACCCTTTAGACTCTTCACTTCGCTTTACAATCGACCAAACATATTTAATCATGAACTTTTGGCATACTTCATACAATAATTTTAACTCTTACTTATAGTGTACCAATCAAAGAAATAACAACCTCGTTGCCTGATATTTGTTAAATCATTTAGGGCTAATGCATCATTATAGAGACAAACCACAAGATTAAGCACCAAACAAGTTTCGTAAATGCCCTTACGAATATAAGTATAACCTTTCTTTAAACACTAACAATCAATTCAGTATAGTATTAAGGCCATTTTTTCATAACATGAACTCTCACCCTCACAAATGAAGTTTCATACCTTCTAACATGCCATAATATTGCCCTCCGTTTACTTTAATTTTCACAAAATGCTCACATAGAATCAAGAGGACTTCCATTCGGTTGTAATGTCGGCTATAGGTAAGGAAGGATAAATTTGGATATATTTCAGTGACTCATTCTCCCTAATACAGATGTTTTTTTTCCTTACTAACATTCACAACTTTTTATTTCCCTATAACTTGTTTTCCAATTGACTTCAATGTCTTGCCTTCACTTTCACTTGAGTCCCTTCTTTCTGCAGAGACCCCTTTTTGTATGTACATATTTTTAATGTATATATATATATATATATATATATATATATGTATATATGTATATATGTATATGTGTATATATATATGTATGTGTATATATATATATATATATGTATATATGTATGTGTATATATATATATATATAAAGAAATAATTTTTTTACTGGTATAGCTTACTGGGTCTCATTTGTGTACCTTTTTTTTCTTTTCCTTTCGATCTCCACAAAACCACTAACCAACCTCTCATTTCAAACAAATTTGTCATTTTCTTCAACTCAACATAGTGCATTGAGGAATTTTGGATCAAAACTAATGGTATCAATAAAAGGAATTTCGCTCAATTAAGTGGGTTAGAAAAACAATTAAGGCCATACAACTCAATGGGGCTAAGCTAGAGGTATTTAATTTTAGCGGCATACAAGGGACATTCAAACTTAGCTATACAACGAAACACCTCAATCATATTCAACAATTCATATAAGTTACTCATTAATCACACTTGGGGCAAGTTCTAGATGTTATTAAAGGCAAAATTAAATAAATATCCTCACACATGGCATCACTTCACACATAAGGGACCAAACTCATAGCATGCTCACATACAATGCATTATGGTTTTTTTCACTAAATTATGCACAACTTCTTTATTTTTCAATTAAAGTAAAAAACAAAGCGATTATGCTTTTGTTATAGTTACTATCTTACTATTGCCACAAAGTGTCACCACTCATGACATCTAGCCAAATATTAAGACAAGGGTTCAAAGTTCAAAGAGATAGATTTCATACTTCGACTCCTAATGACTAATTTTACCTAAAGACGGTCTTCATCCATCCATCATCAAGAAACATCATTCCTAGATGACTCTAAGACTCAATTATGCAATAAACTAGACCTAAATGGTTCAAATGGACTATCCTCGCGAAAAGAACCGAAAACAAAATGCGAGGAACCCTCCTAAAAATAAAAAAAGATTCGATAAAGTAATAAACTATGTACAATGAAGCTCAACTTCCACCCCACACTTAAACACTACAGTGTCCTCACTTTATTAAACTTAAAACAAAGTGTAAAGGTAAAACAGAACTCCTTGCCGACCTCTAGGCCTTGTCCTAAGCATCCTCTGCAGTGCTAGTGGCCTCAAACTCATCCTCCTCCGAGACATCCGCTTCATTAGCCGTTGCATCATCATCATCAATTGGTTCCTAGAATGCCAGACCCATCCAGCACAAGTACATGGCACTGTCCATCAAAGGGTACCGCTTAGCTAGTGTGTCCACCTCCTCCTTAATCACAGGACGACCACCAATCTACAATTGCAATTCATTCATGCCAAACATGCACCCATCCAACTATCATCACACGCTTGACTATCCATAGAAGTCAAAGCAGGCCCGTGGAAAGGGTTGTGGGCTTTAGTTGTGCGTGACGTCGACCAAGTGGCACACTAGATGGGGGAACTGGGAGGGCACACATCGTGAACCTCCTCCTCAATCAATAACGCCTATAGGAACCTAGTAATGATGGTCCCACAAAAGAAACACCATCGCTTATTGGTCCTAAACTTTAACATATTCTGTTGCAAAATATCCCCCACATTGGTTGGTAAACCCCTCATTAAATGATAAATCAACACCACCATTTACCTAGTAAGATCAGTCATGTGCTCTCCCTGGAGTAAACTTATATAAACAATATTTAGCCAAAGTCTAGAATCCACGTTAAGGTTCCCATAGTGGAGAGTCAAATGGCGACCTGTGTCTTTAACCCTGTCCCACCTAGAAACAGAACTAACCCCAAACAAAGTATGCCTAATATCATAATACGGTGTTCTCGCAACCATAGTCAGAAAATCAGCATTGTCACAATTAGGGGTACCCAAAAAATCATTCAACCCCTCAATAATAAATTGCACCCAATTTTTTATGAATAAGCACTTCATTGATCTCAACAGTGTGCATATTCCAAATAGTATAAAATTCATGGAGTAGGCTTAAATTACACTCACCTTGGTCTATTAAGGCATATTGTAGGCTCAAAGTCCGGATTCGGGCTTGAATGTGTGGAAATTCTTGCTGCAACTAGCCCTCGTTGACATACTCATCACAAAGGTACTTGGCTTCAAGTTGAGAATCATACCAATCATTTACATATGACATTGAATCTCCCTTACCAAACTTTTGAAGTTGTAAATTGGTAGGTTCCCCAATAGAATTTCCGATAGCCACTCTCTTCTAACT
Organism: Solanum pennellii; assembly: GCF_001406875.1. Classification (NCBI taxonomy): domain Eukaryota; kingdom Viridiplantae; phylum Streptophyta; class Magnoliopsida; order Solanales; family Solanaceae; genus Solanum; species Solanum pennellii. The sequence goes on along the minus strand of NC_028640.1, from coordinate 43,308,773 downwards.
TCTCTTGGTAGCCAAATCACCGGCAACACTTTTTCCCTTAGAAGCCATCACACTACCCAAAGAATGAATGAACTAAGAAAAGGGGAGAGTAAAAAGAGAATTTCTTTTTTCTGGAAGAAGGGGGGGTAGGTAGTGGAGTGGGAATGGTTTATGGGTTTGTGAAAATTGGAGGATTTGTGGGATTGTGTTGGTAGGATGATGAAGAAAAGGTAGTCGAGATTAATGGAGGAATATGGGGAAAAGAATGAAGTGGAGTGAAAAGAGTTTGGGGAAGGTGGAAAAATTTGGGGAAGATAAAGAATTTGGGAAGATGGAAGAAATTGAGAGTGGGAGGAATGGTTATAGATGTTAGATATATGGGGATTGGGAAAATCATGGAAGGGGAAGGGGGGAGGTGTTAAAAGGGTGGGATATTTTATGGGTCCATGGTAAAAAAAATATTTCTGAAATTTTCATATACCCAGGTCAGGCCTGCGGCGCCTATACCGCGCCTAGCAGGCTGGCACGCCCAAACCAGGCCTAAATTAAAGAGGCCTGGAATGACGCCCCCTATTTTCCTCACATTCCTGGCGCGATGCGCCCCAATGCGCCTAAACCATACATCATTAAAAGAGGCCTGGCGCGAAGCGCCTCTCCAGCGCTCGCCATCTGCATTTTGCTTTTCTTATGGTTCTTTATGGGCGTGGTATGCTGCCAGTGCGCCCAAAATTAGCCTATGAACTTTTCCTTTGGTGTGGCACGTCCTGAGTTTATCTAGAAAACATTTAGATGCATATTTCCTCTATTTCCGGGCACTTTGTTTCCCTTTGGCCTACACATCAACAAAACAACGTGACCTTATATTGATGGATTGCCTCCCACCAAGCTCCTTAGTTTTGGTCGTGGTATGACTCATCTTTTTTCTTTTTTCATTTTAATATCTTAAGTACTATCGAACTAACACTAGAAAAGAATTTAGAAAAACTACACCTAAGAATTTAAAATAAAGTTAAACTTGCAAAATTAAGCGAGACTACTACCTATTACATAGAATTCAAGGGTTTCCTCCCATGCAGCGCTTGATTTAACGTCGCAGTACGATGCAACTTGGATCATTTATCATTTATCTTAAGAGCTTCCCGATCACGATTCGAATCAACACCAAAGTAGTGTTTTACTCATTGCCCATTCACCAAGAACGTAGAACTAGTCTCTCCTTTTAGTTCCACAACCTCATGTTGGGTCATTCTTACAACTTTTAAGGGACCACTCCGTTTAGACCTTATTTTTTCAGGGAATAACCTAAGTCTAGAGTTAAATAGTAGTACCTTCTCTATAGAATTGAAGGTACGAGCTACTATGTGCTTATCATGCCACCTTTTTATCTTTTCTTTATATAGATTGGCATTTTCATATACGTGACATCGAAACTCTTCGGGTTCATGAAACTAATTCACTCTTTTTATACTTGCTAGCTTAGGGTCCAAATTCAACTATTTAATTGCCCAATAAGATCGGTATTCTAATTCCACTTGAAGATGACATGCTTTTCCAAATACTATGTGATTGCGAGAAGACCCTACACATGTCTTGTAACCAGTCCTATATGCCCACAATGCGTCATCTAATTTCTCATATCAATCTTTCCTCTTTGCATTCACCATCTTCTGCAAGATTTGCTTCACTTCTCTATTTGATACCTCCACTGTCCACTACTTTGGGGGTGGTAAGATGTAGCAACCTTATGACGAATACCATACTTAGCAAGAAGGTTTTTCACAATATTGTTAATGAAATGCTTACCTCTATCACTTATAATTTCCATTGGAGTGCTAAAGCAAGTGAATATGTGTTTTTTGAGGAACTTGAGCACCATTCTTGAGTCATTAGAGGGGAGAGCGATCGCCTCAACCCATTTACTCAAATAATACACAACCACAAGTATGTGTTGGTTTCCACCAGATGGTTGGAACGGACCTATGAAGTCAATAGCCCACACATCAAAGATTTCCACCTCTAAAATGTTACTTAGTGGCATATCGTGTCGTCTTGAGATGGACGGTACCCAGCCTTTGAGATTTATCACAACCCTTCACAAAAGAAATATAATCTTTAAATAGCGAGGGACAAAATAAACCAGATTGTAGTACCTTATGAGCAGTGTGCACTCTCCTCCATTGTGACCTCCATATGGGCTAGCAAATCTCTAGTACTTTGTTAAACTCTGACTGTGGAATGCACCTTCTTACTACCCGATCAACATCTTGCTTGAACAAGAATGGTTCATCAAGATGTAAAACTTTTCATCATGGTTTAACTTTTTGTTTTGTTTAGAAGCCGCATCCGGAGGGCATATTCGCATACCATGGAACTTGAGAGATGTCCAACACCATCAATTGTTCATCTGAAAACTCTTCCCGGATTTTCTCACCCTCAGTCACATGCAAAAAGTCCTCCAACCTAGATAAGTGATCAGCTATCTGGTTTTAAGTACCTTTTCTATATTTGATCTCAAGTTAAGACTCTTGGAGAAGCAATATTCAACGAATCAGTCTTAGTTTGGCATCCTTCTTACTGAATACGTACATAATAATTGCATGGTCTGTGAAAACAATTACTTTAGTGCCTACAAAATACGATCTGAACTTGTCGAAGGCAAACACTAGTGCTATCATCTCCTTCTCAGTCACTGTGTAATTTGCTTGTCTAGAGTCAAAGGTCTTACTTGCTTAATAAGTAGGCAAGAACACTTTACTCTTTATTTGTCCCAACACGGCACCCACTTCTACATCACTCGCATCATACATGAGTTCAAATGGTAATTCCCAGTCAGGAGCAATTAGAATTGGAGCCTCAATTATTTTATTTTTCAACATCTCAAATGCTCCCAGAAACATTGCATTGAAGTCAAACTTCACCTCCTTCTCAAAAAGACTGCACATTAGTTTTGCAATCTTGGAAAAATCCTTGATAAATTGCCAATAAAAACCTGTATGGCCAATAAAACTATGCACCCCTTTTATAGAAATTGGGATGGGCAAATTCTCAATGACTTCTACTTTGGTCTTATCAACCACTAACATAGATTTTGACACCTTGTTTCCCAACACTATCCCCTCTCTGACCAAAAAATGACACAGCTCCCATTTCAGAAGTAAGTTAGTGTCTTTACATCTAGCAAGTACCTTATCAAGATTCCAGAGACATACCTCAAAAGACTTCCCAAAGACTGAGAAATCACCCATGAACACTTCTACAATGTCCTAAACCATAACATGAAAAATAGCCACCATACTCTTTTGAAAAGTCGTCGGTGCATTGCAATGTCCGAAAGAAGTTAGTTTGAAAGAATATGTGTCGTAAGGACAAGTGAACGTGGTCTTTTCCTGATCCTCATGTGCAATGAAAATATGGTTGTAATCCGAATATCTATCTAAGAAGCAATAGTACTCATCTCCTACTAGTCAAGCATTTTATCAATGAAGGGAACTGGGTAATGATTTTTCAGGGTGGCATCATTTAATTTTCGGTAATCCATACAAATTCTCCACCATGTCACTATTCTAGTAGGAATCAACTAATTTTTTTCGTTCCTTATCACATTCATCCCCCCTTTTTGGTAACACATTGCAGCGAACATACCCATTTACCATAAGAGATTGGGTAGACAAATTCCATCATCAAACCACTTTTTTACCTTTTTTCCCCCAATTATTTCATCAACGGATCCAGTTGATGTTGTGCACAAGGTCTGTGATCTTCTTCCATGTATATTTTTTGTATACACAATGCCGGACTATTCCCATGAATATCATCTATTTGCCATCAATCGTATTCTTTCTCCGTTGTAGGATCCTCAATGCCTCATTAATTTGTGTTTCAGATAGCTCAGCAGAAAGTATAATATGCAACATTTAATTAGTACCCAGAAATGCGTACCTGAGATGACTTGACATTGTTTTTAATTCCATCTTTGTGGCCTCCTCAATGGAGGATTTGGGTTGTGGCCCTAACTCACACTCTAATGGTTCCACTCGTCGCTTCTGAGGCTCCCCACTTGCTAGATTTTGACATGTTTCTATTTCTTGAGCCTTTGCGTGTTCATCTTTCTTATGACCTACTAACACTCTTTCTAAGGGGTCATCATGAATAACAAATAGTGTCTCTACTATCCGATCAAGAACTGTAATAGAAGACAACTCATTATAAGTGAAGGGTAATTTAAGAGCGTGGTACACATTCAATACCTCCACTTTATCATGTGCCCTCATGGTCAATTATCCAGCTGCTACATCAATTAATCCCCTACTTGTGGCCAAGAAGGGATGTCCCAATATGAATGGAACTTCTTTATGGGGTTCAAATTCCAATACCAAAAAATCTACACGAAAAATCAATGACCCTACTTGTACTAACACATCCTCAACCACCCCCTCAGGCCTAGCAATGTATCTATACGCAAGTTGGAGGATAAGAGTGGTTCGTTTCGGATTACCCAGACCAAGCTTTAGATACAAAGATAGGGGCAACAAATTTATACTTGACCCCGTATTACACAATCTCTGGGCATGAATACTTTTCCCAATAGTAATATGCATCGTAACACTACCGAATCTTTTAACTTTTGGATTAGTCTGTTTTGGATTCTAGAGCTGCACTCTTCCCTAAGTGCTACAGTTTCGTACTAAGTGAGCCTCCTCTTGTTAGACACAATATCCTTCACATACTTAGCATAGTTCGGGATACCCTTCAAAATGTCAACCATAGGCAGATTAATGTGAACCTATTTAAGGAGAGAGAAACTTACCAAAGCATTCATCTTCATTTTACTTTTTTAGCCTTTGTGGAAATGGAGGTGGTAACATCTTTTGAGGAACGGGTGCCTCAACATTAAAGATTTTTACATCCTCTTCCACTTTATTTTCCTCGGTATGTATCTCATTGTCTCTCTTTTTCGGAGCTAGTTCCTCTACCCGCAACCCACTTCTAGAACTTACCGCATGCAGTTACTTTGGGTTTGGCTCAGTATTGACATGAAACCCAACTTAGAGACGCACATTCAAATAATTAACCACTTGTGTGACTTGTTTCTCTAAATTGATTTGGTACATTTGGATTTTTCTGATGTTCTCGTCCTACTTATATATTCTAGTGCTTAACTTGGTCCCCATTTCAGACATGAGCTTTTGGAATACATCTTCACTAGTCATCCCACTTTTGGATACTCTTTTGTTGGAATTTTGCTATTACTGTGCAGCCCCTTTGGTACGGTATTGATTTGCGCATTGTGCCTGATTTTGGTTTTGGTTTCCACCCCAAGAGAAGTTAGGATGGTTTCTCTAACTAAGGTTGTAACTATTACCATAATTTTGTTGGCCTTGGATCCTTTGTACATTATCCACATAATTCACACAATGTGGGTTTGCCTCACATAGCTCAGTGTCATATGCTCCACTACCACATACCATAAATTTACTGCTTGTTGTACCATATTTACCGGTGCTTGATAAAGAGCCAACTCCTCAAACAGTAATGTCATGCTATGTTGCATTGCATCTATTTTGGCATTTAAGGCAGTAACTTAGTCTACATCTAAAATCCATTTAGCCTTTTAGGTTGCGGTTCTAGAAATGTCCCCCTCATACTATTGGTTCCCTTCCAACAGTTTATCAAGTAAATTGAAGAATGCCTCACTTGTTATGGATAGGGCTTGTACACCTATTGCACTATTAATAAGAGCACACACATTATATTCCAATAACTTAAAGAAAGCGTGAGCTAGTACCTCATTAGTTTGCACGTGCTGTGGGGAAGAATTCAACATTTGTTTGAAACGTTCCCATGCTTGGTACATGTCTTCCTCGTGCTTTTGAGCAAAGTTTGTTATTTCGCCTCTCATCTTGGCAGTTTTCTTGGATGGGTAGAATCGACTCAAGAACTTGTTTGTTTGACAATTCCAACAATGAATATGGAAACAATGTTTGTCTCATATAGTCCGTTGAGACTTCAAGAGGAATATAGGTATCAGTGATTATATGATTGTCCGAAGAGGGAGTTGAGCATCTTCATGGGGGAGACCAGTAAATTGTCTATTTGTATGGAGAATTCGTACCATATTCTGCTTCAATTCAAATCTCCCCCCTCCCCAGTGGAGGTTTCTTAATACTAGATACCAAATTGATGGTAAGTGAGATTCCCACATCTCGCACTGGTCTTGTTGGAATGATAGGGACATGAGGGGTTATTCCTTGGTCATTAAAATTCTCCCAATTGTTCGAAAACCCTACGTTATTCACATCTTCCAGACTGTCTTGATGATCATTACCACGACTTCCCAGATTTCCTAGCCCTAATTCCCCTCACCCTAGATTCATTTTTCTCTGATAATGTAGAAAATTTTCAAATTAGTTGTAAGGATCAACCAAATCTCCATTCCAAGCAAAACCTGAAATCCAAATGACTGCAATAAACAAGCTAAGATAAAGTAATTAATACTTGAATATTCTACTAGTAGACTTAAAAAATTTAAATATAAATCAATTTCTAAGTCCCCGGCAGCGGCGCAAAAATCATTGTTGCTCCCTAATATATCCACAAGTATAAGTGATCGCGCAAGTAATATAGATTCTTTTTAGATATGACTAATCGTTGCCAAGGGACTTATGATGGATTTGTATCCAAGACTTAATTCTACAACTGAAAGTAACATAAATGTGTTTATTATTAACTACGACCAGTTTAATAATGAAAAAAAATAACTGAGATTGAACGACTTAAATATGGTGTTTCAAGCAAGAAAAAGGAAATTCCAAGGCTACAACATATGTTGAATCTCATATATCATAATATTAACTTCGAACTAATTATGATTATCAAGTTACTGGTTTATAGGGTTAATTATATGAGTCAGGCTACACACTTCTAGTCACCTACCCCAATTAGGTAACTAACTACAACGTTGAGCAGGGATAAGTAAACTAATTGGTAAACATTTATATTTCATCGTATTTCGTAACCAAGCAAGTTGTTCGTCTGGGCGTCACTCCTGAACACAAATAACCTTAATCTAATGGATCGATTAGGCTTTCTATATTCTCTGCTCTATCTAATCCCTCCTCTCTCAATTTTAAGATTAGACACTAAGTTTATCTTATGGTGATCAAGATAAAATAGTAAAATAAGAATATAGAAGTAACTTGTGCTGATAACTAAGAATTAATTCACAAATCAATAATATTCAACTTTCAATTTGTAGCTGCAGCCCAAAGACTAGGGCGCTTAGCCACTTATACTATTCAAAAATGACAAAACACAATTGTTCATGGGATTTCAAAAAAATAAAAGAGTTAAAAGATCAAAACCTATTACAAACTTGATTACTTACTCTTGCACACCAGTTACAAAGTTGAACCCCTAAGGTTCTATTTATAATAATTAGGAAAATGGAGTCGACTTCTAGTTCAACTAGGAGCACTTTTAACTTCAACTTTCTTCAAGAACTCCAGGCAAGATTCAGGAAACGCGCCAGAATCGCGCCTGGAAGCTTGCATCCCGCGCTACTAGTGTGTCTGAAACAAGCCTTAATCAGGTGGGTCTGGTGCATCGCGCCCCAGCTGCGCCAAGGTTGCTATGGTACTGTGCCAGTGTCGCGTCTTGCTGCATTCTGTCGCCTTCAACTCCGTTTCCTTCAAATATTTTGACATTCCCTTGTTAACCGGAAAAATCACTAATCATGTAATTTAGTGTGAAATCATCGCAATCTTGAGACAAAACATGCTACTTAGATTAGATAATTTCCTAAACAAACGTTAAATATTTCTAATTTTTTGTGATTGAGCATATAAATATTCCCAAGATCACCACCCCACACTTAAACATTTGTTAGTCCTCGAACAACTTGATCTTATTAAATTACGCTCTTATCCCTTTAGACTCTTCACATCGCTTTGCAATTGACCAAACATGTTTAATCATGAACATGTGGCACACTTTATCCAATAATTTTAAATCTTCTTTATAGTCTACCAATCAAAGAAATCACAACCTCGATGCATGACTTCTCTTAAATCATTTAGGGCTAATGCATCACCATAGATACAAACCACAAGATTAAACACCAAACAAGTTTCATGAATTTCCTCACCAATATAAGTATAGCTTTCTTTTATTACCAACAATCAATTCATTATAGTAATAAGGCCATTTTTCGTAACATGAACTCTTAACCTCAAAAATGAAGTTTCACACCTTCTAACATAGCATAAGCTTGCCCTTCGTGTACTTTAATTTTCACAAAATGTTCACATAGAATCCAGAGGACTTTCATTCGGTTGTAATGTCGTCTTTAGGTAAGCGAGGATACATTTGGGTAGATTTTAGTTACTCATTATACCTAATGCACATGTTTTGTTCTCCTTACTAACATTCACAACTTTTTCAGTCCCTATTACATGCTTTCCAATTGACTTCAATACCATGCCTTCACTCTCACTTGAGCGCCTTGTTTTTGCACAAATATATATATATATATATATATATATATATATATATATATATGTGTGTGTGTGTGTGTGTGTGTGTGTGTGTGAGAGAGAGAGAGAGAGAGAGAGAGAGAGAGTGAGTGTGTGTGTTTGTGTGTTAAATTTACTTGCATAGTGTACGAGTTCTCATTTGTATACCTTTTCTTTTCCTTTCTTTTCGACAAAACACTACCACCTGTCATTTCAACCAAATTTGTCATTTGTCGTCAACTCAACATAGTGCATTAAGGACTTTTGGATCAAACTAATGTAATTAATAAAAGGGATTTGGCTCAATTAAGTTCATCAGAAAAATGTAAGGCTATACAACTCAATGGGGGATAAGCTAGAGATATTTTATTTCGATGCATACAAAGAACATTCAAACTTGGCTATTCAAACAAACTCCTCAATTCCACCATTCACACAAGTTACTCATAAAGCACACTTGGGACAAGTTCTAGATGTTATTCAATGCAAAACTAATCTAATATCCTCAAACATGACATCACTTCACACATAAGGTCCCAAACTCATAGCATGCTCACATACAATGCTTTACGGTGTGTCCACTCAATTAAGCCCAACTTCTTTATTTTTAATTTAAAGTCAAAAGCAAAGAGATTATTCTTGTTTTTATGGTTACTATCTTACTATTGCAACAAAGAGTTACCACCCATGACGTCTAGCCACTTATTAAGACAAGGTCTCAAAGCGCCAAAGGGATAGGCTTCATACTTCTACTCCTAAAGACTATGTTTTTCTTAAGATGGCCGTCATCCTTCCACCATAGGGAAACATCATTCCTATATGACTCTAGATTCAATAACGCAATAAACTACACCTAAATGGTTCAAATGGACTATCCTCAGAAAAGAACCGAAAACAAAATGTGAGGAACCCTCCTAAAATTTAAAAAGACTCGATAAAGCAATAAACTATGTAAAATGAAGCTCAACTTCCACCCCACACTTAAACACTACACTAACCTCAGTGTTTAAAATTAAAACAAAGTTTAAAGGTAAAAGAGAAATTCCAGTCCACCTCTAGGCCTCGTCCGAAGCATCCTCTCCGGTGCTAGTGGCCTCAAACTTATCATCATCTGAGCCATCCTCTTCATCAACCATTGCATCATCATCATCAATTTGTTCCTGGAATGCCTGGACCCATCCGACACAAGTACATGACACTATTTGTCAAAGTGTACCACTCAGCTAGTGTTTCCATCTCCTCCTCAGTAAGAGGACGACCACCAATATGCAATTGCAATTCAGTCATGCCAACTATGAGCCCCATCCAACTATCATTATGAGCTTGCATACCTATTCCAGCCAGAACGGGCCCATGGGAAGGGTCGTGCACTTTAATGCCTGTGACGTCGACGAAGTTGCACACCAGATGGGGGGCACGAGGAGGGAACACATTGTGAATCTCTTACTTAAACAATAACGCCTGTAGGTACCTAGTAATGATGCTACCATAATAGAAACACCACTGATTATTGTTCCTAAACTTCAGCATATTCATCCGCAAAATATCCCCCACATAGATTGGTAAACCCCTCACTAAACGAAAAATCAGCACTACACTTTCCCCAGTAACACCAATCATGTGCACTCGTGAGAGTAAAGTGCTACAATCTTAAGCCAAACTCTAGCCTCCACGTTCAGGTGCTCATAGTGGAGAGTCAAATGGCGACCTGTGTCTCTAACCCTGTCCCACCTTGCAATAGAAGTAACCCCATACAAAGTATGCCTAATATACGGGGGTTACTTAACCATAGTGAGAAAATCAGCATTGTCTCAATTAGGGGTGCCCAAAAATCATTCAACCCCTCAACAATAAACCGCAACCATTTTTCACCAATAAACACTTTATCAATCTCAACAAGGTGCATATTCCAATAAGCATAAAATTCACAGACTAGGTGTAAATTACATCACCTTGGTCCATGAAGACATATTGTAGACCCAATGTCCAGTATCAGGTGTGAATGTGCGGAAAATCTTGGCGCACCCTCCCATCGTTGACATACTCATCGCCAAAATACACGCCTTCAAGTTGAAAATCATACCAGTCGTCCAAGTATGGCATTAAATCCCCCTTACCAAACTTTTGAGGTGGTAAATTTGTTGGTTCTATACTAGAATTATCGATTGGCACTCTCTTCTGAATTATTTTGGTACCTGAACCACCGACGATATTTTTCCCCTTAGACGCCATCAAACTACCCAAAGAATGGAAGAACTAAGAAATGGGGAGATGAAAAAGAGAAATTCTTTTTGGGGGAAAGAATGGGGAGTCGGGTAGGCAGTGGGGTGGGTGTAGTTTATGGGTTTGTGAAATTTAGTAGATTGGGGGGATTGTGTTGGTAGGATGATGACGAAAAGGTAAGGATAGAAGGTTTTGGTAGGGAATAATTGAGGAATGGAGAAAAGAATCAAGTAAAGAGGAGAAGAGTTTAAGTAAGGTGGAAGTGTTTGGGGATGGGGGAAGAATTTGGGGAAGATAAAGAATTTGGGGAAGATGTAAGAAATTGAGAGTGGGGGGAACAGTTAAAAAGGGCAGATATGTGGGGAATTAGGGAAAATCTGGGTAGGTGGGGGGTTAAAAGGGTGGGATATTTTTATTTTTAAATTTTCGTATACCCAGGTCGGTCATGCCACGCCGGACGGATGGCATGCCATGCTACCACTATGTTGAAACCAGGCCTAAGTCAAAACAAGGCCTCATTCAAAGAGACCTGCCGCGACGCGCCTTATTTGCGCCCACCATCGGCGTTTTGCTTTTTTTGGTGCGCGTTACGGTGTGGCGCGCTGCTTGTGCACCCAAAATGATTCTCTAAACTTTTCCTTAGGCGTGGCACGCCCTGATTTATCCAAATAACCTATGGATGCATATTTCCTCTATTTCCCGTCACTTTCTTCCCGTATGGCCTGTACATCAACCAAACAATGTGACTTAAAATTGGTGGGTTGCCTTCCACCTAGTTCTTTAGTTTTGGTCATGGCACGACTCATATTTTTGCATTTTTCGTTTTAATATCTTAAGTACTATCAAACTAACACTAGAAAAGAATAAAAAAAAGCTACACCTAAGAATTTAAAACTAAGCTAAACTTACAAAATTCAGCGAGATTACTACCTATTACATAGAATTCACTGGCCGCCTCCCATATAGAACTTGATTTAATGTTTTTCCACGATGCAACTTGGATAATTTATCATTTATCTCACGAGCTTCTCGATCACGATCTGAATCAACAACAAAGTAGTGTTTTACTCTTTGACCATTCACCAAAAACATAGAACCAGTCTCTCCTTTTAGTTCCATACCCCATGTTACATAATTCTTACCACTTCGAGGGGACCACTGGATTTAGACCTTAGTTTTCCAGTGAATAACCTAAGTCTAGAGTTAAACAGTAGTACCTTCTCTATCGGATTAAAGGTACAAGCTACTATGTGCTTATCATGCCACCTCTTTGTCTTTTATTTATATAGTTTGGCATTCTTATATGCGTGACGTCGAAACTCTTCGAGTTCATGCAACTGTTTCACTTTCTTTCTACTGGCTAGATCACGTTCCAAGTTTAACTTCTTAATTTCCCAATAATCTCGGTGTTCTTATTCCGCTGGAAGATGACAGGATTTCACAAATATTATGTGATAGGGAGAAGTCCCTATGGGTGTCTTGTAAGTATTCCTATATGCCCACAATGCTTCATCTAATTTCTCAGACCAATCTTTCATCTATGTATTCACCGTCTTCTTTAAGATTTGCTTCACTTCTCTATTTGAATCCTCCACTTGTCCACTAGTTTGGGGGTGGTAAGTTGTAAAAACCTAATGGCGAATACCACTCTTAGAAACAAGGTTTTCTTATAAGAATGTTAATGAAACCGCCATCACTTATAATTGCCCTTGAAGTGCCAATGTGATTGAAGATATATTTCTTGAGGAAATTGAACACCACCCTTGAGTCTTTAGAGGGGAGAGTGATAGCCTCACCCATTTACTCACATAATGCACAGTTCGAAATATGTATTGGTTTCCACTAGATGGTGGTAAGGGTCACATGAAGTCAATAACCCACACATCAAAGATTTCTACCTCCAAAATATTATTCAGTGGCATCACGTGTCGTCTTGAGATGGTTGGTACTCAACCTTTGGCATTTATCACAACCTTTCACATAAGCAATACAATCTTTAAATAGCGAGTGACAAAAGAAACCAGATTATAGTACCTTATGACCAGTGCACTCTCTTCCATGGTGACCTTAATATTGGCTAGCCTTGAAAATCTCTATTACTTTGTTAACCTCAGACTTTGGAATGCACCTTCTTACTACCCGGTCAATACCTTGCTTGAACAAGAATGGTTCATCGCAAATACAAAACTTGGCATCATGGTTTGACTTTTCCTTTTGTTGAGTAGTCACACCCGGAGGGTATATCACATACCATGACACTTGAGAGATGTCCAACGCCATTAATTTTTCACAAAAAAACTTTTCCCGAATTTTCTCACCCTCAATCACATGTGAAAATTCGTCTAGCCTAGATGAGTGATCAACTATCTGGTTTTCAGCACCTTTTCTACCTTTGATCTCAAGGTCAAACTCTTGGAGAATAAATATTTAATGAATCAGTCTTGGTTTAGCATCGTTCTTACTGAATAGGTAACAAAGCTGCATGGTCAGTAAAAACAATTACTTTAGTGCTTACAAAATATTATCTGAACTTGTCAAAGAAAAACGATAGCGCTAACATCTCGTTCTTAGTCACTGTGCAATTTGAATGTCTAGAGTCAAGGGTCTTGCTTGCATAAAAAAAAGGAATAGTTTACTCTTTCTTTGTCCCAACACTACACCCACTACTATATCACTTGCATCAAATATGAGTTCAAATGGTAATTCACAGTCAGGAACAATTAGAATGAGAGCCTCTATTAATTTTTTTTGCAACATCTCAAACGTTCCCAGACACATTGCATTGAAGTCAGACTTTACCTCCTTTTCCAAAAGACTGCACATTGGTCATGCCATCCTACAAAAATCCTTGATGAATCACCGGTAAAAACATGCATGGCCAAGAAAGCTACGCACGCCTTTTATATAAATGGGAGGGGGAAATTTCTCAATGATTTTTACTTTGTCCTTATCAACCTCTTACGCTGATTAAGACACCTTGTGTTCCAATACTATCCCCTCTCTAACTAAAAAATGACACTTCTCCCAGTTCGAAACTAAGTTATTATCTTCGCATCTAGCAAGTACCTTATCCAGAATTCAGAGACATAACTCAAAACACTTCGCAAAGACTCAAAAATCATCCATGAACACCTCTACAAAGTCCTCCACCATGTCATGAAAAATGGCCATCATACACCTTCGAAAATTCGCTGGTGCATTGACAAATTCGAATGGCATGCGTTTGAAAACATATGTGTTGTAAGGACAAGTGAATGTGGTCTTTCCTGATCATCAAGTGCAATAAAGATCTGGTAGTTGTAACCAGAATATCTATCTATGAAACAATATTACTCTTGTCCTGCAAGTCGGTCAAGCATCTGATCAATGAAGGGAACTGGGTAGTGATATTACAGGGTGGCATCATTTAATTTCTGGTAATACATAAAAATTCTCCACCCTGTCACTATTCTAGTCAGAATCAACTCATTCTTTTTGTTCCTTATTAGAGACATACTCCGTTTTTTGGGAGCACATTGCATCGAATTTACACTTTTACTATCAAAGATTGGGTGCACAATTCCAGCATCTAACCACTTTATTACCTCTTTTCCCACCATTTCTTTCAGGAACTGATTTAGTCGTCGTTTAGGTTGTTCACTAGGTTTGTGATAATATTCCATGTAGGTTCTGTGCATACACAATGTAGGACAAATCCCATCAATATCATCTATTTCTTATCAATCGTCTTCTATCTTCATTTTGGGATCCTCAATGTCGTATTTACCTTATTTTAGATAGCTCTGCAAAAATTATAATAGACTACGTTTCATTAGTACCCAGAAATGCGTACCTGAGATGACCTATGATATTTTCTAATTCTAGCTCTGGGCCTGCTCAATAGAGGGTTTGGGTGGTGTCTCTAACTCATGCTCTAATGGTTCCACTCTTCTCTTGTGAGGCTCCCCACTTGCCAGATTTAGACATGTTTTTATTTCTTGAGCCTTTGTGTCTTCATCTCTCTTATGACCTACAAACACTCTTTCTAAGGGGTCATCAAGCACAACAAACAGTGACTCTACTCTCTGATCAACCACTATAATAGCACACAACTTTTCATTAATGGAGGGTAATTTAAGCGCAGTACATATCAAATACCTCCACTTTATCATGTGTCCTTATGGTCAATGGTCCAGCTATTACATCAATTAATGCCCTACACGTGGCCAAGAAGGGATGTTCCAGAATGAATGGAACTTTTGGATCGGTTCAAATTCCAGTACCACAAAATCTACAATAAAGATCAATGACGCTACTTGTACTAACACATCCTCTACCACCCTCTCAGGCTTACCTATGGATCTATCCGTAGGTTGAAAGATAAGAGTGGTTATTTTTTAACTACCCAACCCAAGATTTAGATACAAAGATAAGGGCATCAAATTTATATTTTCCCCCAAATCACACAATCATCGTGCGTGAACACTTTGACCATTAGTAATATGCACTGTAAAACTACCCGGATCATTTATCTTTTGGGGTAGTCTGTTTAGGATTCTAGAGCTGCACTCTTCAATAAGTTCTACAATTTTGTACTCAGTGAGCCTCCTCTTATTAGACACAATATCCTTCACATACTTAGCATACTTTGGGATACCCTGCGAAATGTCAACGAAAGGCAGATTAATGTGAACCTATTTAAGCAGGTAGAGAAACTTACTAACCCATCATCTTTATTCAGCTTTTTTAGTCTTGGTGGAAACGGAGGTGGTAACATCTTTTGAGGAATGGTTGACTAAATACGGTATTGATTTGCACCTTGTGCTTTTGATTTTTATTTTAGTTTCCACTCCAAGAGAAAGTAGGATGGTTTCTCAACTAAGGGTTGTAACTATTACCATAATCTTGTTGGTCTTGGCCCCCTTTGTACATTACCCACATAATTCACAGAGTTCAGGTTTGTCTCACATTGCTCTATGTCATGGGTTCCAGTACCACATTCCCAATGTCAATTTATTGTTTGTTGTACCACATTTACCGGTGCTTGAATTAGAGTTAACTGCTTAAACTGTAAGGTCATACACTGTTGCATTGCCTCAACTTTGGCATTTAAGGTAGTAGTTTGGTCTACATCTAAAATTTTTGTATCCTTTTGGGTTGTGGTTCTAGAAATGTCCCCCTCATTTCCTTTGTTCTCTTCTGACAATTTGTCAAGTAAATCAAAGAATGCTTCACATGTTATGGATAGGGCTTGCCCACTTATTGCACTATTAAGAAGAGCACACACATTATATTCCAAACCTTCAAATAAATTGTGAGTTAGTACCTCATTATTCTACATGTGGTGTGGTAAAGCATTTAACATTTATTTGAAACGTGCCCACACTTGGATATGTCTTCCCCATGCTTTTGGGCAAAGTTTGTTATTTTGCCTCTCAACTTGGCGGTTTTCTTGGATGGGTAGAATCAACTCAAGAAATTCTCTATTCGAAAATCCCATATAGTAATGGATTTTGGTGGTTCAGAGTCGAACTATAACTTTGCGGCTCCCATCAATGAATATGGAAAAAATGTTAGTCTCACATAGTCTGGTGAAACTCCAAGTGGAATGTAGGTATCATGATCTCTATGAAGATCCAAAGATGGAGTTGTCAATCTTCATGGGGGAGACCACTACAATTTTCCATTTGTATGGAGAATTTGTACCATATTCCACTTCAATTCAAATCTTCCACCCCTCTCCCGGTGGAAGTTTCCTAATACTCGATGCCAAATTGACGGTAAGTGGGACTTCCATATCTCGCACTAGTCTTAATGGATATGGACATGAGGAGGTATTCCTTTGTCATCAATATTTTCTGGATTGTTCAGAAACATTGGGTTATTCACATCTTTTGGATTGTCTTGATGATCATTACTATGATTTCTAGATGTCCTAGCCTTAATTCCCCTCCCCTTGATTCATTTTTCTATGCTAATGTAGAATTCTCTCAAGTTCGTGTAAGGATCAACCAAATCACTTTTCCAAGCAAGACTTAAAAGCCAAATGCCTACAGTAAATCAGCTAAGATAGATAATTAATACCTAAATATTCTAATTGTAGACTTAAAAAGATTGAATATAAATCAATTTCTAAATCCCCAACAGCGGCGCCAAAAATTTGTTGCTCTCCAATATAAACACAAGTATATGTGATCGCGCAAATAATATAGATTCTTTTTAGAAACGAGTTATCATTCTCATGGGACGTATGATTAATTTGTATTCAAGACTTAATTCTACAATTGAAAGTAAGATAAATGTGTCAAAACTTGTTTATTTATTATTAACTACGATTAATTTAATATTGAATAAAATAACAAAGATTGAACGAATTAAATATGGTGTTTCAAGGAAGAAAAAGGCAATTTGAAACTACAACATCTATTGAATCTCATGTATCATATTATTGACATCGAACTAATTTTAGTTATCAAGTTACTGGTTTATAGGGTTAATTATATGAGTCAGGATACACAACTATCATCACCTACCCTAGTCAGATATAGAACCGCATCATTGAGCGAGGTTAAGTAAACAAATTGACAAGCATTTATTTTTCATCTTATTTCATAACCATGCAAGCAGTTCGCCTGGGCATCAGTCCTGAACACAAATCACCTCAAACTAGTGGGTCAATCGAGCTTTCTATATTCTCTGGTTATGTAATCCCTCCTCTCTCAATTTTAATATTACACACTAAGTTAATCTTATGGTGATAATGCATCAAATAGTAAAACAAGAATATATAAGTAACTCTTGTTGATAACCAAGAATTAACTCAAAAACCAATAATATTCAACATTCAATTCATAGTTGGAGCCCCTAAACTACGACGATTAGCCACTCACACTATTCAAAAACCTCAAAAGACGATTGTTCATGTGGTTTCCAAAAAATGAAGGAGTTAGAAAATCAAAACCTATTACAAACATGATTCCTTGCTCTTGCCCACCAATTAAAAAGTTGAACCCCCACAATGTAAGGGTCTATGTATGGTAATTAGGAAACTAGAGTTGAATTATACTTCAAGTAGGAGTCCGTTTAACTTCAACTTTCATCAAAAACTCCGCACAGGGCTGGGGTGCTGCGCCAGAATCGCGCCTAGCAGGCTTATGCGCCACATTGCCAGTGTGCCTAAAACCAGCCTCAGTTAAAGATTACCGCTCAACTGATGTGTCTATCTCCTCCTCATCAAAGGGCGACCACCAATCTGCAATTGCAATTCAGCCATGCCAAACATGCACCCTATCCAACTATCACCATGAGCTTGCCTATCCATAGCAGTAGAAATGGGCCATTTTGAAGGGTCGTGCATTTTATTGCGCATAACGTCGACCAAGTGGCACACTAGATGGGGGGCATGGGGACGACACACATTGTGAACCTCCTCCTCAATCAATAACGTTGTCGGTACCTAGTAATAATTCTCTTGTAAAAGAAATGTCATCGCTTATTAGTCCTAAACTTCAGAATATTCCGCCGCAAAAGATCCCCCACATTAATCTGTAATAACGTCATTAAATGATAAATCAGCACCACCCTTTCCCTCGTAACATCAGTAATGTGATTTCCCGTGAGTAAAGTGCTATAAACAATATCAAGCCAAACTCTACCCTCCACGTAAAGGTGCCTACAGTGGAGAGTCAAATGGCGATTTATGTCTCTACCCCTGTCCCACCTAGCAACAGAAGTAACCCCATACAAAGTATGCCAAACATCACGACATGGGGGTCGCTTAACCAAACATAGAAAATTAGCATTGTCACAATTAGCAGTACCCAAAAAATCATCAACCCCTCAAAAGTAAATCGCACCTATTTTTTAAAAATAAACACTTTATTGATCTCAACATGGCATTATTCAAATTAGCATAAAATGTATGGACTAGGCTTAAATTACACTTACTTGGTCCATTGAAGCACAAAAGGCATGAAGCCAATCCATACCCAAAATGATATCAAAATCAAACATGTCAAGTTCTACAAATCAACAAGAGTAACTTTATTGGGAAGCATTACGAGAAATTCCCTATAAACTCTCTTTGCAACCACAGAGTCACCCATTGGGGTATAAACCAAAAAGGGTTCAATTGAAACATCGGGAAGTACATCAAACTTCCTAGCGACCAAAGGTGTAACAAAACAAAGGGTAGCACCTGGATCAAGCAAAGCATAAAAATTACTAGAAAAAAGACTTGTAACATCTAGTGACAACAATAGGAGAGCTCTCTTGTTCACCCCTTGACTTGAGTGCACAAAAATTGTTCCTTTTTGGAGCTTCGGAGCTAGGAATGCTTGAATAATCTTGGATATTATTCTTTACTTGAATCTTCACATTAGGACAATCTTTCACCATATGGACACTTTTGTCACAACTATAACCATTATTAGTTCCAACAAGGTATTCACCCACATGTTTCTTACCATACTTACAAACAAGTTGGTCTTTCTCTTGGTGTGTCACCATTTCTCCCCTTTTGAGGTTTAGGGTTAGACACCCTATCATTTAGAGTCTTAGAGAAATTTGATGGAACTTGGTTTAAAACTTCTTCTTTAACTTAGTCTTGTCTTGAATATCAAGTCTATTCCTGAAAGAACCACTTTCAAAAGACCTTGCCTTCTTGGCTTCTCTATTCCTCTTCCTTATACAAGTCTCTACAACTTGTTGTGAATGAACAATAAACCTAGAAAGATCCATATTGTCATGAAGCATAGGTGAACGAAGTTCTTCTTCAAGCTCTTCGTAAACGCCCGTTACATAACGGCTCATTTCATCCCTAGCATTGGAAACCAAAGAGGAAGTATATTTGGATAGCTTAATGAACTTTAATGAGTATCCCTTAACACTCATATCTCCTTGACGATGGTTGATGAACTCCTTTACCTTAGTTTCCTTTTGCTCCATTGGAAAGAATAAGAAAGGCCTTTTTGAAGATCTCCTAAGTCCCGAGACCACCTCCTAAAGCCCTACTATCATTCCACTGAGTGTACCATGTCTGAGCCAAGATGTAGTACTCACCTCATAGCAAACAAGATCTTATAGACTTCATCAAGGAATCTTGAGGGTATTCATCAACTTTTGATCCATGGAAAATAGGAGGATTCATCCTCGTAAAATCCCTCACATAGCTAAACATAGTACTATCATGTTGGTTCTCTAGAGGAACCACCTCTCTGTTAGCTTGTGCCTCAATGGATTTAGCATGAGTGGTGATGTCTTGGGACATTTCGAATAGGTCTTCCCTCACTTCACCATCCTTAATTGCCGAAGGATTGACCAGAACTTTATCATTTGCAGTAGCTTGCACTTGGGGACGAACTCAATTGCCTTGGGGAGTAGCTCCCACATTCGCAATCTCTTCTCCCTCTCTTCTCGCAGTTGTCCTTCTTGTGTTCATCGCCTATAACCACAAGAAAGGGATTAGATGATACAAGACACATAGTGTCAAAACTCTATAGGAACAACATATGATTACCAAGAAAAGAAAATATTCTTAATCATCACATTGCATCTCATTCAAAATTGTGGAACGCTTCCCAACAATGAACAAAACACTATATTATGTGTTTTAGTGAGACATAGAGCCTAGGTTATTTAACCTCATGCTCTGATATCAAGTTTTCACGACCTGAGAGAATTCCCAGTCGCGACCAGCATCGTCGTCCTCTTAGAGGATTCAGACCATCCCTTAGCGTTCGTCATTACATGTCATCAATTAAAAAATACGAAAATTTAAAATTTTTTGAATACTATGTGAATTGTACTTAGACTTCATGATTGACAAATATTTATAACTTGTCTCACATAAAAACCATCTAAAGAGTATGAATAGGACTTAGCCAATAAATTGTCAATATGCCATATAGGCCTTACTACAGTGAAATCCAAAGAACATAACCCAAATAAAGAGTATTCATAAAGCTACTAAAGTCTTTATAAGCTACAACAATGAAAAGATATTGTCCCCAAATATGAGTACCTACAAATACTTGGCGAAAGAGTTCCAAGCTTCTTCAATCGACCTTCTTAATCTCTTCAATGGTCGTACCCTACATTTGTAGTAATATAAAGGAAGGGGTTAGTGCACAACATGTACTATGTATGGGTATATGCGCATAAACATGTAACAAAATACATTAATATGGCCATTTGTTTAGAAATCATGCTAAGTCATTTGAAAGCCTTTAATGCACATACAAGAAAGTATATACAGGATCAAGATCACAACAACATAAAGCATGATCACAACAAAAGACATCATCAGAAAGTCATATCAACATTCCATATTAATTTGACCATATAACATAACATACAAGACACATAACAATGATCTCATCCCAAGCCAGCAAGTCAAATGATCATGTGAAGCCCCATAACCCCCCACATAATTAAGTTAACTAGATAGGAGATCATAAGTAAAGCTTTGCTTCATACAACGTATATCATAGGTAATCATCACCACACACAACAATATATACCAATAACATGTTCATCAATATAATCAACAACATATAAGATTAACATCATATATCATAAGCATTATCCATTTCATGTTATCATATTTCATAAGAACAATCTCTTAGGACTTCCTTAGAGTTAACATGTGCAATGTCTAGGTAGAGTCCCATACCCCGGCCTATACTAAGTAAACTACATAAGTCATCCTAGTCAATATCCATTTACTTTCCTTTCATTTACTTGAGGGAACAATTGCCTTATCCGACATTAGACCATGTGAGCTAAACATGGAATCCGGTGTCATAAACCACACACTGAAAGAAGGTTGTCTACTGGCCAAAGAAGAACCAAAACATGAACATAGCATTCTTGGTGGATCCACTAGCTAGTATTCCTATGGTGGCAACATAGTTCAAGAACTAGGAGATATATTAGAGACATATAGTTCCACATTGCATGGCAACCTCTATCTAATGAGAGTCATTGTGAACCTACCTTCCAACTAGGGAAGGGACAGCTCACGTACCTATTTCACTCAGTGCTAAGTTGAAGTCCTTTGTTGAACAACCTTTAGGTTATCATTTATTCATAACTCTTATCATAAGTCATAGGAGATTAACTCCTTGTATAAACATGATCATAATATCTTTAGAATTAGGATGAGAATTTCCTTTCATCACATTCCTTCGTTTGTGAGATTAACATATCATAATCATAGTGCGTAAGGTATACATGATAAACATCATCAACATGTATTATCATATCCTTACCATGATCCCACATTTAACATATTCATATCCTAACATATATACATATCAAAATCATACATACTTCAATTGCATAGCAACATCATTTATAGGCTAACATAAACATAATAAAGTACTCATGACTTTAGAAGACTTACCTATTTCTTCCAAAGAACCTTCATCAAGAACATACGTTCAATTTACAACAATCATCCAACAACATAGTGAAATAATCAATAACATAAATAATATCAACCCTTTATGTCATATACAATACCAATTCGTAGTTAAGGATAAGTGAAAGGGTCATTAAACAGTTCATTTAAGCTATAGTTCCAATCCCAATGTTTACATGTTATCAAGTGACAGATACATATAACCCATTAAAAACCATTATTTAAATAAAGGAACATCCTTCACACGAAAATCAAGCATTAAAAAACCAATTACCCAACAATACATACTTAATTAACATAGAAAATCGTTATTTATCATCATTAGTCAGAAATCTTGAGTTAGGAAGAAAACCCGTTCTGTAGAGTAAAAACCCTAGGAGTTGAATTCTTGAAAAATCATATTTAAAAGGACCTCTTGGGGAAATGAATCCCAAGAGTGAAGAACCATACTTTATTGATGATTATTCCACGAATTCTGAATGAAAATCTTCGACTCTTTGTCTTCTTTCCTAAGCTTTTTCTTATTCTTCAATGGAGTTTCAATAGAGAGAGATTCTTTTTAGAGAGATAAGAGGGATTTGTTTACTTTGATTTGAAGTGCATGAAAGTGGTCTAATACTAACATAAAATCATTGTAAACTCTTCCCTAAAATAATCAAAAGACCCCTCACTTAAATGGGTCTTTTTGTTAAGTTCAATTGACTTAAAAACGACATGGACAAATCTGGGAAGTTGATGCGCGTCGCGGGGTCAATTTCACATTTATCTTTAAAAATTTGAGTTGAAACAGAGAGCATCGTGGAGGCTAATCATTGCGAGGCAACTTTTGGTCCTACACATAATGGGTGCACGTCGCGCAGCAACTCTCATTTCCTGGCTGCATGCAGCCTGCTCTCCCATGTTGGAGTCCTCCTCAAGGACCCTTCAAGTGGTCCTTGGAGTGTTGTTACCGGATGTTTGGGACCTTTGTACTACATAATACCTATTTAAAGTCTTTTTACAAGTTTTTGACTTCATTTGACACTCCCAAACTTTCACCAAACATAGAAACGTCTACTAGTTCAAATTAGCTAGTTTTCGGACGTCAAGGTCTTTCTTTGTTGTTTTGGCTCTAAGATTTTCTAATTAAGTTCATTACATTAATATAGGTCTGGAAACATCATTTCAATCATTTTTCAATAGGCTAATCTCAAGTCTATGTCATGGAACTTCTGGAGTGTTACATTATCCCCCTAGAGGAACATTCGTCCCCAAATGACACGAAAATCGTTTGGAAGGTAAGGATAGACTAAATACTAGAAGTCATTGTATGTAAGTGCACGAATTAAGAGAAAGCTGGCATCCAATCAAGAAAGAATCACTTCGGACAATTAGACTGAGCTTCCCCCTTGTCTCTCTTCTTTAGCTAATAAGGATTCATGGCTCGTAGGAGTACTTCAAAACTCCTTTCACATACATATCACAGCATTATACATAGCAACTCAATTCATGATGCACACCATATAAGAGCTTAACAGTTCATAACACATTAAAAGAAATTTCATTCTCAACATCAAAATGAGCTTAAAATACATCAAAGAGTTACCATTCTATAACCCTTATCAATAAAACAACAAAACAACAAAATCTCAAGAAGATAACATGTATACGAATTTCATGTAAGTGCAAGAATAGAGTATGAAGATATTTTTTTAAAACTCAACTTGGTACGACTTTTTTCCAAAACATGCTCCTATTTAGAAAAAATTCAATTTTAAATTTAATCATTAATTTCTTTATTAAGAGAAATTTCTAATCTCAAGGAGTAAATAGATGAGGGTAGCCGGACTTCATGTCGTCTTCGGTCTCCCATGTTGCACCCTCAACAAGATGGTTCTTCTATAAAACTTTTTTGGAGGCTACCTCTTTGTTCCTCAACTTCTTGACTTGGCGATCTAGGATCTCAACCGGAACCCACCCCTAAACCTTCTATAGGTATAATAGACACCAGGTCGACTATGCATTTCTTGAGCATAGAAACATGAAACACCGGATGAATTGAAGCTAGTTCACTAGGTAGTTTCAGTTCATAGACAACTTTTCCAACCGGTTGTAATACCTTATAAGGACCAACATATCGGGGACTTAACTTCATCTTCTTACCGAAACTCATCACTCCTTTCATAGGTGAAATCTTCAAATAGACATGATCACTTATTTCAAACTCAAGACTCTTCTTATATTATCGGCATAAGATTTTGTCGACTATAGGTTGTCTTCAATCTATCTCTTATGATTTGAACTTTCTCTGTAGCCTGATATATAATCTCATGACCAAGGAGTGAGGACTCACCAACCTCAAAACATCCAATAGGAGACCTACATCTTCTACTATAAAGAGCTTCAAAAGGTATCATGGAGATGCTCGAATGGTTACAATTGTTGTAGGAGAACTAAATCAATGGTAAGTGATCAGGCTATAAGAATTTACTTTGTAGGGGTCAGAATGAACGACTTTGCAGGAGCCGATGACTATTATGATTTATGGGTTTCTTGACGAATTCCATAACCACGAGCAAGAAAGTGGCATGAGAGAAACCATATATTCGGAGAACGCAAACTTTTTTAACAAAAGAAAGAAGATCCGGGTGCGTTCACTTTTCCTTGTACATTTGGGTCATTACATTTTGAGAAAGCATTATGTGATCTGGGGGCAAGCATAAATCTCATGCCCCTCTCGATCTACAAGAAGTTGGGTTTGGGGGATCCAAAACCCACGGCAATGCGGCTACTGATGGCTGATCGGACAGTGAAAAAAGCCTATAGGGATACTCTATGATGTGCTAGTAAAAGTGTAGTCATTCATCTTTCCGGCTGATTTTGTTATTCTTGATTGTGAAGTCGATTTTGAAGTGCCTATTATTCTTGGGAGGCCATTCCTTGCTACAGGTAGAGCCTTAGTAGATATGNTAGTTGATATGGAAAAGGGGTAGATGAAATTTCGGTTGAACAATGAAGAAGCGACCTTCAACACGTTTGTAGGACCATGAGGCAGAGTGGTGAGCTCCAATCGGTATCAGTCATATCCCACAAAGAAAAGATGATGAAGGAGAATGAAGAAAAAAGTGCTAAACAAGAGTTTATGGTTGGGGATTTGGTACTTTTAGATAAATCTGGGTTGCCTTGTCTTCCGGGCAAGCTCAAGTCCAAACGGACTAGCCCTTACTTGATCACCCAAGTATTCCCTCATGGAGCAGTTGAGTTAAAAACCAAGGAGGGAGTGCGGTTTAAGGTGAATAGAGAACGAATAAAACTCTATTTTGGGTATACTGCATTGGAGAAAATGATAGAGGCATACCATCTTGATGAAGGATGAGTAATCAAGTGTCCTCAGTCGTGCCGCGACGTTAAATCAGGCGCTTGTTGGGAGGTAACCCAATACTTATAGTTTTTTTTTCCTTTCTTTCTTTCTAGTAATGGTAGCATTTTGTACTAATGGGATTTAAATTTGCAGGCACATCACCAGGAAATTCTGCAGGAAAATTACTCTGCAACAGTCACCAACGGACACATGCGACGGCCCGTCGTTCTCTCGACGATCCGTCCTGCACAATCGTTCTGCTTGCCAGAGACCCTATTCCTAAGGGTCTCTCACATTTTCTAAGTGTCCTCCAACGGACATTTACGACGGACCGTCATACTTTCAACGGTCCGTCCTGCATAACCGTCATGACGGTCAGAGACCCCTCTCTTAAGGGTCTCCATTTTTTAAAGTGTCCCACGACGAACATCGACGACGGACCGTCATAATCACAACGGTCCGTGCTGATTGTCGGCGCTTTGCGCCCCAGGTTTGCTTCACCTACCACTCTTGTATTTCAATTTTTTAATGCATTAGGGACAATTGCATGTCTTTTTTTTGGGGGTGGGGTAAATGGAAAGTGAGTGCTAGGGTGAAGTCTGAGTAGCCCAATTCACTATCCTCTTTTGGGGTTTTCTTGCCTGTGTTCTTTTTCCCCAAAAGACTGATTACTTTTTCTGTTGAACCGGCATGTCTATATCTTTTGTACATAGTTTAGTTCTGGAGTATGATGGCTAAAATGATATCCTGATAAATTGGAAAATGATTCACGACTAGGCATAGTAACTGATAAATGTGTGGCTCTAAGCATAACATAGAGGTACACCATTGCATTACCCTTAGTCTAAAATTCGAACTAGGTGTCTGATAATCTGGTATAGTGATGAGATGTCAAGTGAGTGTGAGGAAGATTTGAATACTCCACTATTTGTACTGAGCTAGAACTTGCCTGGTTAGTCCTGCTAAAAGTAAGCTGTAATAGACAATTAGGAAAGGATCATAGGCCCTTATTCAATATAGCTCATTCTTAGCCTAAATAAAAGAAAACCAAATGAAATTTATCCTTCTTTGATACAAATGATCTGAGCTTAAATTAGACCTTTCTTTTTCACCGCAACTGATCTTTTCTGGGAATAATGTGTTGGCCCTGGTCCCTCCTTGGACATGTGAACCTCAGTTTATGCCAAAAGCATAAGTTGAGGGTGGCTAATGTAGTAAACAACCTTCGTTATGGCCCTGACCCAACTTTGGGTATTGTGTACCTTGACTCATGGCAAAGCCATGAGTTGAGGGTGGCTATTATGAGGAATGCTCTGGAAAGTGGGGTTGAAAGAACAAAGAGAAAGAAAGAAAAAAAGTAAAGTGACTCAAAGATTAGTTGAAAGAAAAGTAAAGAAAAAGAAAAAATATACAAGAAATACAAGCAAGAAAAGAAGAGAGTCACTTACACAAATGAAGAAAGAAGAGAAAATAGCAAGGTGAAAGAATATGAGAAACTGGGCGAGATGAAATGATAGAAAGTAGTAGGTTTAGCCGATATGTCAAGGAGGGCAAAAAGTCACTAAAGTATATCTAAATATACCCTACCTGACCCTGAGCCTATGTTTACAAGCTAAGAAAGTCCTATCGTGATCCTAAGGGTTGTATAGTGAACTTAAGGTAGTGAAAATAAGGGCAAGCTTATGGCAATAGGTATGAATGAGTGTGAATTTGTTCTGAGAGCGAGTGTTGAAAAGTAATCCTTATGATCAAACTGAAATCATTGTGTGAAAAATGAGGGTTTTGTTTTGAAGTAAGGACACTAGTTGCAATACCGGAATTGTTAGCACCTCGGTGAGAAATTGAAGAGGATAGGTGTTAGTGCATGGTGAGTCTGTGTCATGTTCTGATCCCACATAATTCAAGCCTAATAGTGATAGCATGCATAGATTTGATGAGATTAATCGGGATTGATAGCCAAATGATTGCAAAGGATAAAACATGGATACTATTGTACAAAGATTGTGTATTGAGTCATAGTGCGTCGCTTGAGGACAAACAACGAATTTAAGTTGAGGGTGTTGATATACCGTGGTTTCACGGTATTATTAATACTTTTTCCTTAAGTTTAGTGTGTCCAAAAGCCTTTTTGTGCTAATTTTTATATAAGTTTCTCTTTATTTGCAGGAAATAGGTCCAAAGATGAATGCGGAGATTTTGAGCGAAGAAATGCAGAAGAGACCACCTACGGAGCCATGACGGTCCGTCGTGTCTATGACGGTCTGTCCTGCAGGTTCGTCATGAAGTTCAGAGAAGTAATCCCAGTACCCATATTCCAAGAGTTTAAGTGTTTTGGAACGAAGACCCTCGACGGACCGTTGTGCCTATGACGGTCCGTCATACTTGCCGTTGAGGGTAATGAAGAGAGCAGCAGAAGAAATTGCACAAGTATGGGATGACGAAGTCCATGACGGTCCGTCGTGACCACGACGATCCGTCGCGAGGTCCGTCGACCCAGCCTCGTTTTGACAGATTTCCAGCATATAGAATCCTTGTTCAATTAGGTCTTTTATTTTCTATAAATAGTTCAAAAAACCTCGTTTTTGGGGTTAGACTGTGTATTGCTAGACTCTGGATCATTATTAGACTCTGTGTATTAGTGTTAGACGCTTGATTAATTTGTAGACTCTTTGAGAGATTATTGATTATCTTGAGACTTTTATCATTGATTGTGGGTGATTTTTGCTGATTAATCAAGTGAACGTTGGGATTTTACTCTTTCTCATCGAAGTAAGTACATGAATTCTTATCTAATATATTTGAATATTGTGGTTATGACTATGAGTAACTAAACTCCATAACTAGGGTTGTGGGAACCATAGGCAAATGATGAGATAAAACCTAACTAAAATAACAATTCTAGAATAGTGTCTTGCATGTATTAATAATTCTTTCGCTTAGAAGTCTTGTTAACGGATGGCCAACGTTAGAACTCACCTTAATGCTACTTGCCGGACCAAGGAGGTAGATAATAGGAAAAGAATTATCAACATAGATTTAGTGTATACTATCTAATAGGCTAGTATTTATTGGTACGAGGTAATAACTTAGTCAAATATCGAATACGATGCTTAATATGAGGTAAAGATAAGGGTTAGGATAGAAACACACGTAGCCGGACCAAGGTGCAGAGTGAGATTTTCTAGATGCCGGACCAAGGATTTAGAAATACATAACTTATCCCTTTGCATGCAAGATACTAGGAAAGAATTGTTATAGTTAGAATTATCAAGTTATGAACCTGGGGGGAACCCGTAAACCCTAGTTACTTTGATTAATTGATTAAACTCCAACATTCAAAGCTGTTAAGTGTCTCTTTCAATTTCGTTAGTTATTTTCATTCATTTAGAAATAGAAACCCCCCTTTTATTGTTTTTGCTTTCCAATGAAGTAATTGACCGAACAATAGTAATAATAGATTGAAGTTAAGTCTAAACTATTTTCCTCGTGGGAACGATCCCAACCTCACTAGTTGGGTTATTTACTTGACACGACTGCTTTACTTCTTATTTGAGAAGTAAGTTTGAGCGTATCAGCAACAAACTCCGGTATGTCCCTTTTTAAACAATACCACCAATAGACTTTCCTAAGGTCATGATGCATTTTGGTGGCACCCGGATGAATAAAAGAATGTTAACCATGGGATTCTTCTAAAATTTGATTCCTCAAATTCTCAACATCTGGTACACATAATCTCCCTTTGTACCTAAGAACACCATCCCCCCTTGGGATAATGACTCATTGAGCTTACCAAGTACCAGTTTCTTCAAGTCCATCAATAGAGGATCAAGGTGTTTCTTATACTTGACCTCAACCACTAATGATGAGTCAGAGTTATGATGGACCGTAAAACCACCATTTGGATAATATTCTAACTACGAACCTAAGCCAACCTATGAACATCTTTCACAAGTTATTTCTTTTCTTCTTCCTCCTGAGACACACTACCCATAGTCATATGACACAAATCATCCGCAAAAACATTGGCCTTGCGGGGTGGTAAAAGACACTCATGTCGTAGTATTTCAAAAGTTCTAACCATATACTCTATCAGAGATTCAACTCTTTTTGTGTAAACACATATTGAAGACCTTTATGGTTAGTAAATAAATCAACATGCACCCCATGCAAGTACTGTCTACATATTTTCAAGGAAAAAACTACAACTTCTAACTCAAGGTCATGAGTTGGATAATTCTTCTCATCAACTTTGAGTTTCCTAAAGGCATAAGTGCACTTTGCTATGCTGCATGAGGTCACATCCCAAGCCCACTCGGTAAGCATCACAATATACTACAAATCCTTCATTTACCCTCCGATAAAGTCAACACCGGAGCAGAGGTAAGCTTATCTATAATACCTCTAAAACAACTTAGGTTAAGATAGAGCATAACATTTATTACATAAGGGTCTAAGGTCCTAAAATTGTTTATAATGTGGTAATTAGGTAGTTTTTAAATATTTAGGTGAATTGGAATTCAAACATCAAGGGAAGACCAAGACGTTCGACGACTGGTCACGTAAGTGCCTTACGTGTTCTTATGTGCTTATGTGTGTGTCATGAGATTATGAGGTCCTTATATGATTATTATAGTGTTTATAGTCATTGTTTCAAGTATTATAAATTTTGGAGGTCAAACATCCAAGAACGTTCATGACGTTCAAAATGTTTGCCTTGAAACGACCTTGTGCGTCTTAGCATGTTTCGTTGAGTTTAATGTGTTCGTCTTAGATGAAATTGATGTGAGAGGTCCTTAATTTTTACACGATAATATTTGGGTTGGAAACTTCTGGGGGAAAATCTCCAAGGACCAACCAAGGTTCCTTGAGGAACGACCCCTAAAGGTGGCCAAAACTACCTAAGGCAGTCCCACTTACGGATGGCAATCGACGGCCGGTAGCGTAACCTGGTCGATGCTCCATAGGTGGATATAGTTGTTTAGGAAATAGGAGTGGGAGGAATATATTACAAGTACCGGCCTCTGACCCAGACCACGGACCAGCAGGATGTCTGTTGGTTGGGAGACGACACGTCGATGGCCAGGTGTCAATGGGTTTGTCTTTTCGCAGCTTTACTGCGAAATGCAAGGGTGAATTGGTAAATTCACCCACGTCCATGTAAGAGTTTGGGAGATTTCCTAAGGTTATTATAGGTATTTTAAGAGGGTTTTATAAGTCGTAATTACCTAGATTAATTCATTATTCTAAAATCAAAACCCCAAATTCTCTAAGAAATTCTCTATAACTCAATTGAAGCCAAAACTCAAGGATGGGATTTGATTGATGATTCTTCATCAATTTAGTTGTTTAGATTCATTGAGGTATGATTTTTAATCCTTGAAACTCTCTTCATCAAGGAGCCCAAAATTCTAAGAGATTTCTAAGGTTTTCAGAGATGAACTTGTCCAATTTCATGATCTAGACATGGGCGATTGAAACATTTCGAATAATTGTTTATGAATTGAATTGATGTTAATATGATGATTTTTAAACTAAAATCTTCATAAACCCATGCAAAATATAATCTCTTCAAATTGGCTATATGATGGATGTTATGATCTTGTCTCAATGCTTATGAATTGTAGTGTAGTTTTCTATGGGCTATTGAATGATGTAAGAATTGTATTGAATGGATGTATAAGATTCATTGAGTATTATGATAGGGCCTTTTGGGATTGTATTGGATGATTTCTCTATGGATTGAAGTGGTAAGAATGGATTAGTGGTACTCTACCCTTATTCTCTTTATTTTATGTAATATAGGTCTTGAATTACGTTACGACTGGTGTGGTCTACTTATGGTGCCGGTGCTATGTTTTTTACTTGTGAATAATGTGGTCTTGTTGGTGCTACTTTATGTGTTATGATGATCATGGCCTTGTCGGCACTAATTGATGTATTATGATGGTTTGTGTAGTTAATTTGTGTGTATGATCATATCTATCTTCTTCTAAGTAATGTGAAAGTATGTTCTGTTATTGACATTAGGTGATCATATTAGACTATGACTATGCCCTAATGTGTGTATTCTTAGAATTGATGCATGAATCTTCCTACTTTACTATATGAGTCTATGAGGGTTATATTGATGATGTTATAGTAGTGTATAGGGTGACTTATATATGATAATGGTTATTTCAATGTTCTTCAGAATGATATGTTATATGTGATAAAGTGAAGTCTTGGTGTGTCGTATGTAGTAGACTTGTGTCCCTTACTTGATACATGCATGAATGTGAATATGATATTTCTTGCTAAAGCCTCTTATTCTTATATATATGAATTACTTGTGACCTTGAATGTTGCTAAGAAGGTCCTCTATGTGAAACCTTAAACCTAGTTGTAAGGTTATGATTTTCTTCAAGCCGAAAGTCACAACGGTATCCTTATTGTATGAATGTTGGACTTAAGGTTGGTTGGATGTAATGGCATGAAATCATCCTTAGGAAATTCATTAAGCTATCCTCTTCGCCATTGAAAGGAAGCCCTAGGGGTCCTCTTTGATATGGTGAATGTAATTGGGTTATGAACTAGATATCGAACCTCTTCATGTGATCCTTTATGTGAACTACCCTATGAGAACCAAGGCTAGCACTGTGAGAGTATGGTAAGGGAAGTATCTCTAGATAAGAATGAAGATAGAGTGCAAAGAAAACATTCATATTCCTTAACCATGTGCCTACAATAGGATGTGTCCAAGTTTTACCATTGGCAAGTTGAACATCCTCCATCAGAGTAGGTTACGACTCTGGATTCCATGATTAGCTACCATGGTCTATGTAAGTTATTTCCTATTCTCATCAGATCGGATACCTACTAGTATTGGAGAAGTTCTATGAACTTTAAGAGGTGGTATGGGACTCTATCTAGACAGTGCACAATAGGCTTTGAAGATGTTAGTGAGTGAGTCCCTAGGTCTTCTCCAAGACCATTACTTGAATGTATTTATGTGATGAATTTCTCTTAAATGAACTAAAGAAGATGATAACTTAAGTTAGAAAGAATGTTAAATGAATAGTTACTTACCTGGAGTAGTTTAAGGATTGTCTAGTTATGGTGCGAAGGGGGCATAAGAATGCTCACTTCATATCTTACCTAGATAAGTCTTAAGAATGACTCTATTTAGGGAGGTTTGTTGATTAAGTAGGAATAATCTAATTAGGTAGTCTTAAGGATTATTAGGTAATCTTGGAAGGTCAAGTATGAACATTATCTTCTTGAGTTATTGAAGTAAGTCTTTTAATAACCTTTTTGAGGATGAGGTCATATTATATGTATGTAATTGTATTAAGGAAGAATGATATTATCCTAGCTATCCTAAAGTATCTCTTAAGTGTGTGTGAAGGGATTGGTAGGAGGATCTCATGCTTATGTATTTGGTGTATTGTAAGTATATTTATCTCATTATAGGTGGTCTTAAGGATCATTTAGGTGTTCCTAGAGAGGGTGTATGGGCGGTCTCTCTTTGTTTTACTTAAGCTAGTCTTAGGATAACTTTTAGTGGGAGGACTGTATGCTTAAAAGGGTTCACTGTGAAGTTGAAGAACTTCACTGTAGCATTGAAGGAATTCACTGTAACAGTGACATAGTTCACTGTAACATTCATTAAAATATGATAAAATGCTTAAGTATTATATTATGTGTTTCTATGGTTTTAAATGTTGTTCTTATGCTTATACTATGAGGTTTTAATCAAAAAGCATGTTTCCTATAAATGTCTATTTTCATGATTTTTATGCATTATGTCATACATAGTACATGTGTTTGTACTAATTCCATGCTTCTATCTATCTCTAAAATGATTCATAGGTGAAGGTGATTTTGGGAGCGAAGCTTGGATTATAGGATCTTTAAATCATGTTTGAAGTATGTCCTCATTTTACTGAAGGGCATAGATGTCTTTTGATTTCTTATTTCAAAGTATTGTAATAAACTTAGTAGTACTATATTTCTATTGTATGGGACTTTTCCCAAGAATATTTTGAGTATAAGATTTGATTACATGATATTTAGTATTTCCTATGGTTATTATATGAAAGAGATATTTTAAAGACTATTCAAATGTTGTGAAAAGTTTTTATTCAGCACTACTATTCATATATGTAAATGCGATGAACGATATGAAAGGGCTTGTACAAGGCCTCTAAGAGATGAAGTACGTCGTTTTGTGACCTAAGAGTGACCTATCTTCTAAGGTATAGATGCGGGTTGAGAAATTATATTTCAACTCTTGAAAACCTTTTTCACAAGCTTCTAACCACTCAAACTTCACCTTCTTTTGGGTCAAAGTTGTCAAGGAGAAGTAATGAACGAAAATCCATCAACAAACCTTCTATAGTACCCGGCTAGACCCAAGAAACCTCTTATATAGGTGGAAGTTAAATGTCTCGGAGAATTTCTGACTGCATTCATCTTCTTCAGACTAATGTCTACACCCTCACCAGAGATAACATGGACAAGAAAGGCAACCGACCTAAACCAAAATTCACACTTACTAAATTTTGCATAAAGTTGGTGTTCCTTGATGACTTGAAAGGCCAACCTCAAGTGACTCTCATGCTTATTTTTGTTCTGGGAGTATATCAAATTATCATCAATGAACACAATCACAGATGAGTCGAGGTAATCTCGCAAAACTCTATTCATTAGGTCCATAGCCACCGGGGCATTTGTCAACCCAAAAGACATCACTGGAAATTTATAGTGACCATATCTAGTTCGGAAAGATGTTTTGAGAACATCTTCACCTCTCACCCTATGTTGGTGATATCCTGGCCTTAAGTCAATCTTGGAAAAGTAGCTAGCACCTTGGAGTTGATCAAATAGATCATCAAGCCGAGGGAAAGGATACTTGTTCTTTATGGTGACCTTATTAAGTTGGCGATAATCAATGCACAATAGAAGGGACCCATCCTTCTTATTCACAAACAAGACCAGAGCACCCCATGGAGAAATACTAGGTTGAATGAAACCCTTGTCTAGTAAATCTTTGAGTTGGAGCTTCAACTCTTTCAATTCAGCCCGAGCCATCCGATATGGAGTAATTGAAATGGGGTTTGTATCTGGTAATAAATCAATGTCAAAGTCAATTTCCCATTCGGGAGGAACTCTTGGAAGGTCATTTGGAAAAACCTTTGGGAATTCCCTCACTATAGGGACTGACTCAATAGAAGGAGTTTTACATTCTAGATATGTAAGCCTCACTACATCGTTTACAACCCTTGGCTATAATCTTACAAGCCTTTAAGCAAGAAATGATTTGACCTCTTGGCATAGAATTTTCCCCCCTTCCACTCTAAAATGGGTTCAGTTGGGAATCGAAACTTCACTACCCTCTTTCTACAATCTATGGAAGCAAAACAGGCATGAAGACAATCTATACTCTTAATGATATCAAAATCAAATATGTCAAGTTATACCAAATCAACCAGAGTAACTCTATTGGGCAGCATTACAGGAAATTCCCAAAAGACTATCTTTGCAACCACAGAGTCACCCATTGGGGTACAATACAAAAAGGATTCATGCAAAACATGGGGAACTACATCAAACTTCCTAGCTACCAAAGGTTTGACAAAAGAAAGGGTAGCACATGGATCAAGCAAATCATAAACATTTATATCATATAAAAGGCAATGTAACATACCAGTCATAACAACAGGAGAGATCTCTTTTTACATCTATCCTTGAGAGCATAAAAATAGTTCCTTTTTGGATCTTCGTAGCTAGGACAACTTGATTGAGCTTGGATATTCCCTTCCCTTGATTCTTCACATTAGGAAAATATTTCACCATATGGCCACTTTTCCCACAACCATAGCAACTATTAGTTCGAACAAGGCATTCACACACATGTTTCTTACCACACTTACCACAAGTTGGTATTTTTCTTGGTGGATCAACATTTCTCCCCTTTTTAGGTTTAGGGTTAGACACCCTATCATTAAGAGTCTCGGAGAAATTTGAAGGAACTTGGTTTTAAAATATCTTCTTGAACTTAGTCTTGTATTGAATGTCAAGCCTACTCTTGGAAGAACCACTTACAAAACACCTTGCCTTCTTAGCTTCTCTATTTCTCTTCCTTATACGACTCTCTTCTACATATTGTACATGAACCATCAAGCAAGAACGATCCATATTGTCATGAAGAATACCTGCATGACATTATTCTTCAATCTCTTCAGACACACCTGTTACATAAAGCTCATATAATCCCTAGCATTTGAAACCAAAGAGGAAACATATTTTGACATCTTAATGAACTTTAAGGAGTATTCCATAACGCTCATACCTCCTTGACAAAGGTTGATGAACTCCTCTACGTTGTTATCTTCCCTTTGATATATTTGGAAGAATTTGTTAAGAAAGGCCTTTTTGAAGATCTCCCAAGTCACGGGAAAACCTTCTAAAACCCTATTATCCTTCCACTGGTTGTACCATGTCTGAGCCACGTCCTTGAGATTACAGGCACCAAGCTCAGCCTTTTCAGTAGTACTCACCCCCATAGAAAAAAAAACTTATAGACCTCATTAAGGAAATATTGGGTGTCATCATAAACATTTCATCCAAGGAAAATAGGAGGATTCATCCTCGTAAAATCCCTCAGACGGCTAGCCATAGTCCTAGCATGCTGGTTCTCTCGAGAAACAACCTCTCTGTTCGCTTGTGCTATAATGGATTGAGCTTGAGTGGTGATGGCTTGATCTATTTGGAATAGGTCTACCCTCACCTCAACATCCATTATAGTTAGAGGATTGACCAGAACTTGATCATTTGCAGCGACTTGCACTTGGGGAGTAACTCGATTGCCTTAGGGAGTAGCTCTCCCATTCGCAATCTCTTCTCCCACTCTTCTCGTGGATGTTCTTCTTGTGTTCATCACCTTTAACAACAATAAAGTGATTAGATGCTAAAAGACACATAGTGTCAAAACTCTAGAGGCACGGCATAGGATTACCAATGAAAGAGAATTTTCATAATCATCACATAACATCCATTCATAATTGTGGAGCTCTTTACAACCATGAACAACACAGTGTATAATGTGGTTTATACCGACATCGACCCTAGGTTATTGAACCTCATGCTCTAATACCAAGTTTGTCACAACCAGATAATACCCTCCATTCGCGATCGGCGTCGTTGTCCGCTCAAAGGACTCAGACAAGCCCTTAGCGTTCATCATGACATGTCATCAGTTAAAAAATGCAGAAATTTTTAAACTTTAGCATAATATTGAAGTGTACTTAGACTGCATGCTTAACATATATTGAGGTATACATAGACTTCTCACATAGAATCTTACTTAGGCTTCTCTTTTAACAACATGATAAAATACATATGATATTCTAAAACTTGTCTCACATAAAAACCATCTAAAGAGTATGAGTTGGACTTAGTAAATAAAATGTCAATACGTCGTATAGCCCTTACTACAATAAAATCCAAAGAACATAAAACGGAATAAAGAGTATTCCTAAACCTACTAACATCTTCATAAGCTTGAATAATGAAAAGATAGTATTTCTGAATGTGAGGACCTACCAATACTTGGAGAAAGAGTTCCAAGCTTCTTCAATCAAACTTCTTAATCTTCCATGGTCAGACCCTACTTTGTAGTAATATAAAGTAAGGGGTTAGTACAACACATGTACTAAGAATGGGTATATGAACATAAACATTTAAGGATTTTCACGAAAAAGACCATTTCTTTAAAAAGCATGATAAGTCATTTGAAAGCCTTTAATGCACATACAAGAGAGTACATACAAGATCAATACCACAACAACATAAAGCATGATCATAACCAAAGACATCATCATAAAGTCATATCACATTTCATTTTAATTAGATCATATTGCATAATATACAAGACACTTACCAATGATCCCATCCCAAGCCTACAAGTGGAACGATCATGTGAAGCCCCATAACACCACTTAATGAAGTAAACAAAATAGGAGACCATAACTTTGCTTCATACAACGTATATCATAGGTAGTCATCACCATTTTTAGCAATATAGAAAATTAACATGTTCATCAACATAACAAACACAATATAATAGTTGTCACGACCGGAGTCTAGACCCCAGATGAGACCGGCTTCATTGACCTCTCAGAGGTCACAGACAAGCCTACTTACATCATTCTTACTTCGTCTAGGTTAATTTTAGCAGAAAATTTGAAAATTTTTGTTTCTTAACATACATCCATATAACATTAACATCATCAAATGAAAGAAATAGTTTAATATAACACTAAATGTATACTTGCCAAAATGGTACCAATACAATGTCTGAACAAAAATGGAAAGAAACGCTAGTGGAACATACTCCACTAGATCAATCGTATAACTAAGCTAGAATATACTGGATAAGCATCCTCAAAATCATAAGGGCCTACCAAGTCCGGATGAATGCTCCACGTCCGGATGGTTTCAGCGTCAACCTGTAGCTCTAGCGTCCACCTATGCCTGCACCTAAAATTGAAGAGTTTATAGGGTTAGTACACACTTGTACTAAGTATGGGTATATGGAAGCACACACCAAGGACATGCATGAGTAAGAATAGCTCTTTCCTAACAACATGATTATGGAAAGACAAGTTAGTAGACTTGCAAAATTGGGATTAGGAAAGTTTGCGAGCTTTCCAAATTTGGATTAGGAAAGTTAGAGAACTTTAAAAATTTTGATTAGAAAAGTCATGCCATGAAAGTAACATGCATCATCATACTTATCATATTGCACACAACACATAACATCTAGCACATATCACATAACATATTGCATATAGCACATAACATTTTTCATATTATTCATTCATATGCCATGAGACCTTGGAATCATGGACTTGACATCAAGAATTCCCAAAAATGAGGGCTCAGCATATGGGACCTTAACTAGGGAGCCTTCTTTATCAAACATAGATTCTACTTCATTCATTCATACGTACTTCATTTCATTTTATTCATGGGCTAGTGTAAACACAAACTATACCTAGTATGTAGTTTAAGACTTTCATCGGGTTCGCTGTGCAATGATAAAGAATGACCTAGTGTCATTGCTTAAGTCTATATCACCTCTTGATTATCGTATCCTAACACCTTTGGTATCATTCATTTCATTATGTGCATCATTTGAGGCTGGCCTCATTCATTCATGGGGAACTTTAACTTTAACCGACATAGATCATATGAGCATGATGAAATCCATGTCTCCACCACACCGAAAAAAAGGTGATATCACCGGCCAAAGTGACCCAAAATATGCTAGTGTACATGGGAATTGAACCCCCCCCCCAGATCCCTATATTGGCAGTATAGGTTCAAAGACTAGGAGTTAAGACCCACACCCGGCATGCCGGACAGTCTCATTCCATGAGAGTTACGTGAACCTCCGCCCTTCTCAAAAGAAGGCATCACCGCTCATAGCTAGTCTATCCGTGCTCAGTATAAAGTTCCATTACATTCAACTCATATGTCATGGAAGATGGATTCTAGTATGAGGACATCATAGCTCAATAGATGATTTATCATGTCATCATTAGTATTAAGTATGTTAATCTCAATACTTTCATTAGAGTGTTCATAGAGACTGGTTTTTTCATTAACTTTACACTCTCATAGGTGAGTACGTTTTGGTAACATTTACTTAGGCTCATTTGAGATTGCTCTCATCTTTTACATTAGCCTCATATCATGTTGTCACCACATTCATTAATATTGGCACGTTTGCTCTTCATAATTACTCACCCCATTTTACGTGAATGTTTATTTCATTATATGCCAATGCACTTGGAAATTTAGTGTGTTTCTCACTCTTACTTAACCCTTCTAGGGTTTCATCATTTCATTGTTCATTTCATTGTTCATTTCATCATGTGCCAATGCACTTTTCCATTTCGTGTGTTTGACACTCTTACTTAACCCTTCTAGGTTTACATCATTTCGTTATATACATCTTAGGTTCACTTATTTTTAAATGTATGCTAGACTTATGGGTCTATACATACAAACCATGAGTCTATATTCATCGTTTGTTTAAGTGATTCATATCTTCCTAAGATTATGTGGTACAAGACTTATGCATCTTCTACGTATGCCAAGATCTCGATTTCGATCTAAATAGGCAGCATTATTCTTGAATATTTAATTCATGTATGGCTTATGTATTAATACAGAATTTGGGAAAGGGAACCCAATTTCAAATTCCTTAGATTACACTTATATTTTTTCCATTTATTGTATTTTGGTCCACACGGCATGGGGACCCAAGATCGAGCCCCAACACCTTCATTTTAATTTTCCCTTAGTTTTTATCTTCACTTTTCGCTCAATGGGATTGAGAGGATGTGGGATCAAACCCCCACAACCTCATTTTCTTTTAATTTCCTTTTCTTTAAACTCTCTCTCCCTTGGCCAAGGGGTTGTTGGTTCGAACCCCACAGACTCTCTTTAATTTCTTTTAAATTTTCCCCCTTGAATCTGCCTAGGATGTCGTGGGTTCGATTCCTACGCCTCCCATATCTTTTTCTTTCATATTTCTTTAAATCTTATTCGCTGCCTAGAGGTCGTCAGTTCGATTCCCATGCCTCACATTTCTTTTTATTCATTTTTCTCTACTTTACTTTTTAGCCAGCACACCCGAGATCAATTACCCTTGACCTCCATTTCCCTTTTGCGATTTTGA
Organism: Solanum pennellii; assembly: GCF_001406875.1. Taxonomy (NCBI): domain Eukaryota; kingdom Viridiplantae; phylum Streptophyta; class Magnoliopsida; order Solanales; family Solanaceae; genus Solanum; species Solanum pennellii. Next base: position 43,268,592 of record NC_028640.1, on the reverse strand, counting down.
GACATTATATGGGTGAGGTCGCGGGTTCGAATCCTAGTGACCTCACCTCGTTTTTCACTCAATTAATTTTTCAGATTTCTTCATCTACATTTAGCCTAAACTAACATGTAAGTTGCTGCAATATTTTGTCACATTTCGGCTCACTTTCATCAATATTTTCACTTGAACTCATAGAGTAATTCGTAGACCATTTAACACATTTTGGGGTGCATTTTTCATAGATTCGTTTAGCCAAGACATTGTTACCTAAATCAGCCATATTTCATCTTTTATGAACATCACAATCATAGGTTTATGCACGTAAAATAACAACTATAACTTTATACATTTTGGAGCCTCAAGCCGAGAACCTAGTCATAGTCACATTTGTGTCCACACATGCACATAGTTGCGAAAATACACAGGTTGTCATTCATACGATTTCAAATACACAAACATAAACATATTCATCACGAAAACACAACATACACCTAAATCTACAAGCAATCATACCCAACCAACGAATCATTGGGAGCTAGTGACAGGGACATGCAACGGGGAACAACCCTAGTTTTCGGACTGAATAATCTGAATCTTAAGGGGTCTCTTGGGAAAGGGACCAAAAGAGAAGAGAAGACATACCTTTTTGACGTTAATCCCTCGACTGTCTACCCAATAATTCACCGAAGATCACGTCCAAGTCCCCTCAATGTCAACACCACTCGACGGACAACCTCCATTTGCCTAACGTGTGATTAACATTTGTATTCTTGTGATTTCGTGTGAGTTCTTCAAGTGTGAAGAACTTGGTTTATTTTTCTGTTCTTGAAAGTTACTTTGGCAGAAAGATATCGTGAATGAGAGTGATAGAGACGTGAGAGAGATATGAGCGTGGGAGAGAAGAGTTTTCTGAGGCTTAGAAGTCTAGTTTAGGACTTAGTCAAATAACGTTTAATTAATAATTAAAAATATGATTTCCTGTTATTTTAAATCATCTAATAAACAATAAATATAAATAATTTCATTAATTTACCAACTTAAATTTAAAACAAATCTAATTCATTGCTTCCACCTAGGTTCGAACCTGGGTGAAGCAAGGCTGCACTTCAAGAGCCCATTTTCGGCCCTCTCTCCCCAAAATGCCCCTCCACCTTATTAATTAAATAATTAATTATTTATTTAGTGTAATTAAGATATTACCCTTATCCTGGAAAAAGATCATTATACCCCTAGACCCTCCAAAACTATGATTATCCCTTTTTAAGTTCGGTAAAGACTCATTCGAGTAAACTTTGTATTCGAGAGCCCTATATGGCTGGAACCAACCTTTCCTCGCTCAACTAACTCCCCAAGTTAGTTGGCTTGGCTTTCGTAAGGGTTCCGAGGTCTGGTTTTACGCGCATCAATCCGTGTGAACCCTGGTCTAATCATAGGCATTCTAGACACATTAAGCATTACTTATCATATCCATTTTTAGGGTTGTTACAATACTAAAATCATATATCATAAGCATTATACATTTCATGTTATCATATTACATAAGATCAATCTCCTAGGACTTCTCTTAGAGTGAACTTGTGCAATGTCTAGGTAGAGTACCATACCACTACCTATACTAAGTGGACTCTTCAAGTTACCCTAGTCAATGTCCATTTACTTTCCTTTCAATTTACCAGAGGGAAAAATCGCCTTAACTGACATTAGTGATCTAAACATGGAATCCAGTGTCATGAACCCCTCACCGAAAGAAGGTGGTCTACCGGCCAAAGTAGAACCAAAACATTAACATAGCATTCTAGGTGGATCCACTAGCTAGTATTCCTATGGTGGCAACAGAGTTCAAGAACTAGAAGATATATTAGAGACCCATAGTTACACGTTACATGGCAGCCTCTATCTCATTAGAGTCATTGTAAACCTACCTTCCAACCTAGGGAAAGGACACCTCTCATATCTAGTTCACTCGGTGCTAAGCTAAAGTCCCTTGTTGAACAACCATTAGGTTATCATTTATCAAAAACTCTTATCATAAGTCATAGGATCTTAACTCCTTGTATTAACATTGTCACGACCCGCATGTATACCCTAGAAGTTAGGGCATTCTTAAGTCATGGCACGGCGTACTTGACCTCCAAACTTCATGAAACTTAACACACTACCTATACAGACTATTATATCTCATATAAGGACCCCATAAAGTCATGACTCGCACACATAAGCACATAAACATAAGGCATATAGGTGACTAGTCGTCGAACGTCTTGGTCGTCCCTTGACGTTTGACTTCCAATTCACCTAAATCTTTAGACACTGCCTCACTAACACATTATAAACCATTTTGAGACCTTAGACTCTCATGATAAATATGTCAGTCTCTAGCTTCACCTAAGTCATTTTAGAGGTATTACAATCTCCCCCACTTGAACAATATTCGTCCTCAAATGACAATTGCACTCTCTAAACACTTCCAAGAGTAGAGATTCAACTAATAGCTCATAACAATACCACATAACACACTATACAATATAAATATATAGAAGAAACATCAATTTCACATAATCAAGAGATCCATAACACAAAAGAAGTTAGAAATAAATTTAGGACTCGTCATTCCATAAGACTCACATCCTTCATTCCAAATAGCAAAAAATCCTTTTATATTCATTATCATGCTCATATAAATCATTTCTAACCAAATTAAAACAATTTTTAACCAAAAAATGAATTAGCTAATTTTTCAAAAATCTTACAGTGAGCAGATTTACCCTGGCAGTGAACATATTTCACAAATCCAAAAATACAACTTCTAAGAAATTGATGATGTAAACATGATAATATGCAAGAAAAATCATCTAAACACATTTTACAACATAATTATTACTTCATGATTTATACAATGCAAGTAATCAATGAAATTCAATTCCAAGAAGACTCCTAAACACCGTGCACATGCAACATGCTTCTATGACCATCTATCCCATCTACTAACCATATTACCCCACTTATAAGGGACTCATATCACTAAAGAAATATAAGAACTTACCCATCATCGTCATCACCCTCATCCATCTTTGCTCCTCTAGTCTGGAGTGCATAGAAATGCCTCTTCTTTGGAGCATTATCTTTCAAAACGTTACGAGCAACTTGCTTACAACCTCTAGTAGGACAATTCCTCACTTTGTGTCTATCTTAAAAACATCTAAAGCAAATCCTGGTACCCAATAGGCATTCCCTATAGTTCCTCTTTCCAAAAGTAGCACATGTAGGCTTGCCAACTTGAGAACCACCTCCTTTCTCAAATTTCACCTTAGCACCCCTAGGTTCTTTTTGAGTTGTAACCTTCTTCTTGACCCTAGGTTGACATTGATCACTTGAACCAATCCTTTTAAAGATTATATCAATCCTACCAAGTTTAGAATCCTCAATGGATTGAGCATAAACCATGATTCTAGTAGGGTCATATCATCATGTTGCATGGTCATATGACATTCTTCTCTTAGTAGGTCGGTGACCCCGGTCACAAACCTACTCATCTCATCCCTAGTGTTAGACACTAAGAATGGGGCATATCTATACAATATAGAGAACTTCAACAAATATTCCTCAACACTTATATTTCCTTTCTTGAGATTTATAAACACCTCTACCTTTACCTCCAACCTCTCACGAGGAAAGTACTTTCCTAGAAAAGCTTCTTAAATTTTTCCCACTCAATAAGACCCAACCGAACCGGCTTATTATCTTTCCATTGAGTGTACCACACTTGAGTAACCTCCCTCAATTGGTACGAAGCTAACTCCGCCTTCTCCCAATAAGTCAACCTCATTACACTCAACACCTTGTACGCACCATCTAGGAACTCTTGGGGATCCTCTTCCACCTTAGATCCATGAAAAATAGGAGGATTCATCCTCAAACAATCTCTCAATCTAGATGTCATAGTGCTCTCCACAACATTCACTCTAGGTCCAATACCCATATTCACACTACACCATTTTCGGCCTACAGCAACACCACGTAAGTGTAGCCTAAACTGGCAAAAAGTGTGGCCTTTGATAAAAGGCTACACTTTTGGACATTCAGCAACACTTTTTAGGGGATGCCCAAAAGAAGCGTAACCTTTGACATTAGGCAACACTTCTTAAATGTTTCCATCTTTGGCTACACTTAAAAGCGTTGCCTTTTCAGATTTATTGGTCACACTTAAAAAGTGTTACCTTTTAT